>NC_081558.1:175696835-175731628 GCF_022355385.1 Mustela nigripes
TGATGCCGAGTGATATGGAGCACTTTTTCATGTGTCTGTTGGCCATCTATCAGTTATTAAGGGGGTGTAAATTAAAACTACAACGAGATGTACTCACATCCCCTGGAATGGCTAAAATTAAAAAATATATATAACATTTAGAATAAAGTTATGGAGAGGGGCGCCTGGCTGGCTCAGTGGGTTAAGCCACTGCCTTTGGCTCAGGTCATGATCCCGGGGTCCTGGGATTGAGTCCCGCATAGGGCTCTCTGCTGAGCCAAGAGCCTGCTTTCCTCTCTCTGTCTCTCTCTCTCTCTCTGCCTGCCTCTCTGCCTACTTGTGATCTCTCTCTGTCAAATAAATAAATAAAATATTTTAAAAAAGAATAAAGTTATGGAGAAACTGTACATCTTATATATCAATGGTTGGACTGTACTATTGTACAAACACTTTGGAAAGCATTTTTTTTTTACTATTTCTTTAAAAAGTTAAAGATACATTTACTATATGACCATGCACATGTCAGCACAAAGACTGACCAAAATGTTTACAACAGCATTATTTGTAATAGGTCCAAACTAGAAAGAAGCCTCATGCTCATGAATATGAGATAGATAAATAACCTACGGTATATCCATAAGAGGGAATTCTACCCAGTAATAAAAAATGAATTTTTATAGAAAATACGACAAATACCAAAGTAATTATCATGTGTGAAAAAAGTCAGACCAAAAATTCTACATATTTTTGGGATGCGTGGGTGGCTCAGTGGGTTAAGCAGCTGCCTTCGGCTCAGGTCATGATCCCAGCGTCCTGGGATCAAGTCCCACATTGGGCTACTTGCTCGGCAGGGAGCCTGCTTCTCACTCTGCCTCTAGCCTGCCACTCTATCTGCCTGTGCTTGTGCTCTGTATCTCTCTCTCTCTAACAAATAAATAAAAATCTTAAAAAAAAATTCTACATATTTTTCATTATCTTTCATTGTCTCATATGAAATTCTGGAAAATGCGATATATAGTGGAAAGCAGATCAGTGATTAGGGATAAAGAGGGAAGAGGAGAAATGCTTGGGTTTCAAAGGGGCAGAATAAAACTTCTGGGATTGATGTATACATGTTTATCAGTTTATGTGCTGATAGTTTCACGATATTTCGTGTTGATGTTTCACATATTTTAAATACATGCTGTTTGTATAACTCTATAATCTGAAAAAAGATATGAAAATGCAGCATTCTGTCATTGTGTGACTGAGAGTAAATTGTTATAGTCATGGAGAAAATTTAAAATTTTTAGCTAAAGTTTTAAATAATGTTTATTTCCTTTGGCCTGTTTCTCAACCTAACAAATTAATGGAAAAATAAATAAGAAATAAGAAATATTAGAAAATAACAATTTGTCTTTTTTTACCTGAAAGTATAGTCTGGATTAGTAAAATACACAGTGTTGTCTTTACAGTGATTCTTAAAGTAGTCCAAACATAATCTGCTGAATTATACTCCCACCTCAGGACATAACTTGCTCATATTTACTTTAAAATGCTAATTACAATTTACAATTAAATGCTTTTAGAATGCTTAGCACACACCACAAAATTTAAGCTTTTATTTTATTTTATTTTATTTTTAATTTTTAATTTTTTATAAACATATATTTTTATCCACAGGGGTACAGGTCTGTGAATCACCATGTTTACACACTTCACAGCACTCTCCAAAGCACATCCCCTCCCCAATGTCCATAATCCCACCCCCTTCTCTCAAACCCCCTCCCCCCAGCAACCCTCAGTTTGTTTTGTGAGATTAAGAGTCACTTAAATTTAAGCTTTTAAACAACAATGTGTAAGCAATACTGATAAACATATTTTTTATGAAGCTAGCAAAATATTTATACCTATCTTCTTTGTTTTAAGTACCACAATCAGGAAAACATGTTATCACAATTTAATGAATAAATGTAATGAAGATTTTAAAAATTGTTGAAAGCAAATGAATGCAAATTCTAAAGTGAGATGTATAGATATAGTAATATAAACAAATTAGGTATAGATATAGATAAAATAATAAGCTGTATGTTTTCATTATCTTTAAAAGAATTTATGGTAGGCTCTAATGAGAACAGGAAAGAGAAAATTTCTATTTTTGTCTGATTTAAGCCCCTTCTTATATCATTCCAAAACTGTACATCTTTTTCTTTTTACCCCAACTTTCTTGCCTTGTGTGGCTCTCCGCTGAGATGTTATTCCTGTGAAAATGAAAAAAATATACAACAATAAAATATTAGATATTTTTGCATCTGTGGTGCTTCTAGGGAATTTTTCATTTGTGTATTTCAGGTCACCAAGCCATTTTTATATAACATGAAGGTTTAGTGTGTGATGTTAAAGGGGGGGAAAAGAGAAAAGTTAGAATTAATAATAATAATACTTAAAATAATAATTAGATAAATTAGCAGTCTTTAATCCCATCCTGGACTAACTGATAAGCAATGATTTTACTTGGAACCTTCAAGAATTGAGGTCACTGGGTAAACTGCCACCCTGCAATCCTGACAGACAGGCTTTCAGAGATATCTAGAAACCAAGATCAATTTAACTAGAGCAGGAGCTGTTGAGGAATAAATTAATAAGGACACTTAAATCATAATTTTGATGAACTGCTGGAGAATAAGTTGAGAACAGCATTAGAAAAAGAAACTCATAGGGGATTTAGACTTAGAGGTTTCCCAACAACTTCTTGAGGTTACTTTTTGGAATTTTTACAGTGTACATTCACTAGATTTTTACAGTAGATATCTAAAACAAACAAACAAACAAACAAACAAACAAAAACAAAGCAAAACCAAATAACCCAACTCTTCTTATCTTTAACAGGAAAAAACAAGAGTATTATGCAACAATCTTCTCCATAGCAATGGGTTACTCTCCAGTGCAAAGAACTTAGCCAGCATATTCTGAAATTTACTCTTGGAGTGAGTAAATCTGTTCAAGTCTTGCTGCCTCACTAAAGTTGGAGGGCACAGTCAACAGGGCTCATGGCTTTATACCATTTCAGAGAAATGGGTTGGGAATAGAGCATCCAGGTTAAAAAAAATAGAGATCAGCAGGAGTAAGTTACAGAGAAATAGTTGTGAAGGATAAACCTCCCACACAAAGTTGTAATACATGACTGAAGTTTAATCAGAAGTTTACGGAATGATCTTCCTCCCCTTTAAAGTATCAGCACAACAGACATGGAGGGAAATATAATACATAAAATAAGAGTAGCTAAAGACAATCTCTGTGGAGAAGTACATGAGGAAGTCAATATGGGAGACAAACATATGGCTAATACAGGAATTTGGAGGACCTGATATTGTCAAAGAAAAATTGCACTGGATGGAGTTAAACAGGCAAAGAAGATTTTATTTAAGACTATTGCTAAAGAGGAGAGAGGGAAGCTAATCTCCATTGAAACAAAAGGCAAGAGCGTTTTTAAGCACTGAGGTAAGCTAGTGGAAATGCATTAAAGTATTTTATTTATTATGGGATTTACTCAAAGTAAGAAAGGCAAGTTAACTAGAATTCTTTTAGTACAAAAAGACACAATAAATAAATAAATAAATATATACAAATTGGAAAGGAAGAAATAAACTGCTTTTCTCTGCAGATGATCTTATTCTCTATGTGGAAAAAGCCAAATAATCTATAAAAGAAACAGAGGAAAACAAACAAGCAAAAACAAAAACAAACCTCCTGCAACTAATAAGAAATTAGACCAAGACTATAGGATATGAGGTTAATATACAAAAGTCAATTTGTTTCATAAAATTGGAGTTTGACCTTAAGAACATAGTACCATTTACAATTGCACTTAAAATAAATAAATAAATAGGTATTAATCTAACAACAATGTGTCCAGGATTTATAAGTAGAAAACTTTAAAACTGATAAAAGTAAACAAAGACTTAAATATATGGAAAAATATTCTGTGTTCTTTCACTGAAAACCTCAATATTGTTAAGAGTTAATTCTTCCCAGTTTGGATTCTATGCAGTCAAAATCCCAGCAAATTCTTTCATATATATTGCCAAATTATTCTAAAATTTATGTGGAAATCAAAGAGCTAGAATAGCAAAGAGAATATTGTAGAAGAAAACCCAAGTTGAATAACTCACATTATCAGATTTTAAAACTTATTTTAAAGATGGAATCATATAGATAGCACGGTATTGGTTAGACACATAAAAGAATGGAACAAGGTAGAGATCCTAGAAATAGACTAGCATAAACATAGTTACTTAATTTTTGACAAGGCACAAAAGCAATGGAGAGAGAGGGAAGTGATTTTTTTAACACATTATACTATAAAAATAAGCAAAATAAGAGCCCAGACACAGATTTTACTCCTTTCACATAACTTAATTCAAAATGCATCATAGAAGACATTGTAAAATGTAAAACTATAAATGTTTAGAAGAAAATATAGAAGAAAATTATGCTGACCTTGGGTTGGCTGATGAATTTTTAGATAAAATAACAAAAGCATAATATATGAAAGAAAATAAAATGTAAAATCGGCTTTATTAAAATTTAAAATGTCTGCTCCATGAAAATACTATTAAGCCAATTAAAAAAATAAAAAGCGAAAACTGGGAAATAATACTGCAAAACACATATGATGAAGTACTTATATCCAAATTAGCAAAATATCCCTGGAACTTTCAAAGAATTAAAGAGAAAAAAAAAATTGTGGCTCAAAGATCTGAACAGCCACCTCACAAAAGAAGACATAGAAATAGCATGTTAGCATATGAATCACAACCAAACATTTTTTGTCATTAGGAAATTACAGATTAAGACAACAAGATGCCATTTTGCATGTATTAAAATCTCAAATACCTGACAATAACAATTGTTGGTGATGATCCAGAGTACAGGAATTCTCATTTTTGGCTGGTGGGGATAGAAATGGTATAAACACTTTGAAAGACAGCCTGCCATTTCTTAAAAAAGCTACAACATAGTCTTAGTATACAATGTCACTTCTTTGTATTTACCCAGTTAACTTAAAACTTCTGTCCATACAAAAACTTGTAAACAAAGTTGATAGCAGGTTTTTTATAATTGCCAAAAACTAGAAGCCATGAAAATGTTCTCAGTAGTTGAATAGGTAAGCAAACTCTGTACATTCATACAGTGAGATACTGTTCAGTTACTGAAAAGACATGCTCCATCCAGACATACAAAACCTAAATGAATCTTAAATACATGATGCTACGTAAAACATGCCAGTCTGAAAGGATATATGCTATATAAATTCACTATATAACATTCATAAGTTCTCACTTGTTATGTAAGGAATGAGTCAGTAAACTACATTTATTGACTTCCTTTTTAAAAATGCAGCATAGAAAAGAGAGAAACAAGTTATTTTACAATGGAAAGTCTAACATTATCTGGAGAATGTGATCAGTTAACATGAAGAGTAGTAAATCATGCTGTTAGTGTTTCCTGATATGATGTGATGATGAAGGCACTTTATCTCTGTCGTCTTGCTCCCCAAAACCTTAAACCCCAGAACGATCATGAGAAAAACATTTTAAAAAATCTCAAAGTACATTCTACAAAATAGCTAACCTGTTCCTTATCAAAACTGTCAGGGTCATGAAAACAAAGAAACTGAAAAACAGTCACAACCAGAAGGAACCTCACTGGGTGCCTGGGTGGCTCAGTGGGTTAAGCCTTTGCTTTAGGCTCAGGTCATGATCTCAGGGTCCTGGAATCAAGCCCTGCATCGGGCTCTCTGCTCAGTAGGGAGCCTGCTTCCCCCTCTCTCTCTGCCTGCCTCTCTGTCTACTTGTGATCTCTCTCTCTCTGTCAAATAAATAAACAAAATCTTAAAAACAAAACAAAACAAACAAAAAACAAAAGGAAGCTCAGAAAATATAATGACTAAATACAACATTGTATTTTGGATGAGATTTTAACACAAAAAAAGACATTTGGTAAAAACTAAAGAGATTTGAATAAACCATGGACTTCAATTGATAGTGTATCTTTATTAGTTCATAAGTGAAGTCAAATATATCATATAAATATAAGATTTTAATAATAGGGAATTTTGGGTAGGAGGTAGATGGGAATTTTGTATTGTCTCTTTTCCCCCTAAATATTTATTTATTTATTTGTGTGAGAGAGACAGTTTGGTGTGGGGAGAAGCAGAGGAAGAAGGAGAGAGAATCACATGCAGAATCCCTGCTGAGTATGGAGCTCAAGTGGGGGCTTTATCCCATCACTCTGGAATCAGGACCTGAACTGAAATCAAGAGCTGGTTGCCCAACCAACTGAGCCATCCCAGGTGCTCCTCCTGCCTATATTGTCTTTGCAATTTTTCTGTATATCTAAAACTATTCTAAAATTAAATGTTTATTTTGTTTTAGTATTTTTTTCATTGTATCTATTTATTTGACAGAGAGAGAAAAAGAGAAAGAGATAGAGAGTGTCAGGCAGAGGGAGGAGAAGTAGGCGCCCGGCTGAGCAGAGAGCAGAACATGGGGCTGGATCCCAGAACCCTGAAATCATGAGCCAAAGGCACCCAGGTGCCCCTAAAAGTAAATGTTTACTTAGAAAGAGAGAAGAAGCAGGCACCTGGGTGTGTCAGTAGGTTAAGTGGTTGCTTTCAGCACAGGTCATGATCCCAGGGTGCTGGGATTGACCCCCACATCCGGGTCTCTGCTCGGTGGCAGTAGACACTCTGCTTCTCCCTCTCCCTCTGCTGCTTTTGCTGCTTGTGCTCTCTCTTTCATCTCTCTCAAATAAATAAATAAATAAATAAAATCATTAAAAAAATGAAGAAATGAAAGAAGAAAAATCTTATAGCTGCTTAAATAAAGAACCAGGGTCTATTTTATCTACATCAGCTCTGTATTGAAGGCAATGGAATTAATGTATAAATTATATTATACAGGGGAACCTGAGTGGCTCAGTGGGTTAAAGCCTCTGCCTTCTGCTCAGATCATGATCCCAGGGTCCTGGGATCAAGCCCTTCACCAGGCTCTCTGCTCAGCAGGGAGCCTGCTTCCTCCTCTCTCTCTGCCTGCCTCTCTGCCTGCTTATGATCTCAGTCTGTCAAATAAATAAAATCTTAAAAAAAATTATATTATACAATCTTGAGGGTTTTTTTGTTTTGTTTTGTTTTTGTTTTATAACTAGACAACAGGATAACTTCTTTTAAACTTCTTTGAGTTCCAGCTCCATAAGCAATGGACTATCTCTAATATTAGAGAGTATTCTGGAAACCCTTTATTTAACAATAGCAAAAAACCATAGTGGAATAAGGAAAGTAGAAACAACTATTTCTTGCTTTTCAATTAACGTAGGGTAAATATCTGGTAAGACAGGATATGACAAATTCAAATCGATTATTTAATTATTTTTTTCAACATATTAATTCCATGGTTGTGTATCTTGCTACCTGAAAAATTTTTTCCCAAAGACTATTCATTTTTGGCTTTTATGCAAATTTCTATCGTATCTTAATTCAGAAAAATGTCATCAATTTTATGTTTATTTAATCCTTGGATAAATGAAAAAAATCTATACAAACCCGTTTAAAATATTCATATATAATTTTATCACCTAATTCAACCATTCTAAGTGTGACTCATGTTTTATACTTTATTTTTATTTCTACCCAAACAAAATGAATGGATAACTCAATCAATCAAGCAAATTATTCTTCAGAATGATCTATAGGAGAGATGTGTGGGTGAATGCACACACATATTTATACATGCCCTACTTCTCATTTTAGAGGACAAGCTCCTGTGGGTATGTTATTGATTCTTTGCTTTTTGAATATCCCAAGCCCTCTGAGCTTTATTAGTGATTTTAATTTTTGTGGAATGACAGTATGTTTGTGAACTGTATGAAATCTATTAACTCTAAAATTAGACTGCCCGGATTTGAATTTTATCTCCTTTACTTACTACCAGTGAGACCATGGGAAGAATTGTCTAATTATACATTTCCTTATCTTTAAAATTAAAATAATAAAAATAACTTGTACATAGTATCAATGAGCTGATCGAACAAAAAATAACACGAATGAATACAAAGAACAGGACACAATGCCTGGGATAGTAAATATACAATAAATGATAACTACTCATTATTTCCTCCAGTAGTTTATCTCACAACGTCATAGTCAATAGAGTTATTTCTGGTAGGAAGTACCTGTATTCATAATGCAGGCACTATGTTTCGTAGTACTGAAGTTCTGAATACTGAATGTGAAATGTTCATGAAAAAGCCATGTCATCTTAGATAATAGGGTACCTGAAGGTTGAACTTACATTTTGAGACCAGAGAAGTAAAAAAATTAGCTCCTGTTCCATCCTTACATCAGAAAGGACAGACTGAAATTGCAAATAAATGGATGTATGAGCACATTAATTGTGGCTAGAAAAAGTAAGAGGTACATTATTGTTGGGGTTCCCTTGGAGGGGTGGAGGCGACCGGACCAGCCGGAGGCCCCTTCCCGGGGCTGAGCGGGATGGCGAGTGTCGCGAACCCGGACGCACCAACGGACGACACCAGGCTCGGGGGATCTGTTGAAGCAAGATCTCACTTTATTGTGCGGGGGTACACCTTATATAGAGCAGCAGAAGGGAAGTGAGGACAGAGGGGGAAGAGCCAATAAGATCCGGCGAGAGGAGGAAGTGCCATAGGTTTCAGGAACCGAAACTGTGAAATTGGCGCCTTGTTAGCCGGAAGAGACGGCAAGCCGGCGCCATCTTTATTCTGGGCCGCACCCTGTGGAGGCACCTCTAGTTATGTGCCTTATACATTATGGCCAAACAGTTTTTGTGATCATTATTTAGAAATTGGAATACTATCGGGAGGCAAAAATCAATTATTTATAGTCATAAATATTCGTTATTCTTCAGAATTATTTGGCATCAAAGCTTGTGATGTGATGGATGATTTTCTGATGGTTTCCTGTGCTACTTTTCTCATCAGTGGCTTAGAGGCATCGTTTTTGTTTTTGGGATTTTTTTCACCACGTTGGTACTGCATAGAGAGAGAATAAAGCTCTTTCTCATATATATATTTTCCTAACTTCAGATCTTAGTTATAGGAAAGGAATTTTATAGTTATAGGAGAAGAATTTCATTATCTCTGTCATGTATAGAAAGACTAGTAAATATTTAACAACAGACTCTCTCAAAAAAAGAAAGAACGAAAGTAAAAAAAAAAAAACAAAAACCCTGATTTGTAGTGTTCTTTGATTATTTGAAGAAAAAGCTGCCACCTGGACAATTTCAAGCTCCCAATGCGATGTTGAGGAACTCAGGAAGAGATGTTTTGCAAAATTGAATCTTGTAAACCATTGCAACCCAGCTTCCACACAATACTCCGTGGTGTGTGTGTGTGTGTGTGTGTGTGTGTGTATGAGTGTGTGTGAAATTTCCATGTGTTGGGAATTGTTTCAAATATTGGGGAGATAAGAAAGCAATAGAAAATGTCCCCCTTTTTGATAGGACATGCACAGTCCATGGGAAGATACTGACATTAAACAAAAAAAGAATAAATATATCCAATAATTTCCAAAACACTAAATATATAAAGGAAAAAATATATATAATGCTGTGATAGAGTGACTTAGAGGCTTTTATGGTCAGGGAGATTCCTCAGATAGTTATGTTAGTAAAGCCTTTTCTGTGAAAGTGACATTTGAACTCAAACTTGCCTGATATCAAGGAATAAGCCTTACAAAGTGCCAAGAGCTATGTGCTCAAATAGCCCTGGGGTGAGAACATGCTCAGTGTATTTGAGGAGCAGAAAAAAGCCTGCAGGGAGATGGGGGTCATTAAAGGTTTAAAACTGATCATTGGGGGAAAGAAAAAAGAAGAACAGCAAGAAGAAGAGGAAGAAGAAGAAGGAGAAGGAGAAGAAGACAGAAGCTCTTGTTCTCCACATTTTCTTATGCTATCTAGTATTAAGGTAATGAGTTTGAAACATTGCAATGAACATCTTCAGATTTTGATGAACAACCAAAAGTTTCATTTTACATACAAGATAAAAAATTAGGGTTCTTCCAATTGATAAAAGCAAATTGTGTTCCTATATTCTTATGTCAAGACAGAACTCTGTATCTAGATATCAGTGTCTTGCATGTGGCCACACAGTGAGATTTTCAACAAGTTTTCTAAAAAATTATTTTCATTTATTAACACTTTTCTATGAGATAGAAGAACTTTCTTTTAATCTTTCAAAATCAAAATGAAGAAAGTGAAGACCATATCAGATACATCTTTTCTACTTCTTTCCAAGCTAATTATATTACACACCTCTATGATTTCTGTTTATTTGAGACATCTCAATTATTTTTTCAGTGCTATTTATCTCATTAGATAAAAAGTAATGGAATTTAATAATGAATTCAATTGCCACATTTAAAACCTGCTTAAGTCATAGTATAGTAACTTTTCCTCATAGTGCTCTACTCTTATGTGCGGCTATTCCTGTAAATTTTGGTTCTGTGTATATCTGTATTACTTAAATTATAAGAACCTGTTCAAATATTAAAGTCATCCCACAGAATATTGAGTCATATCCACAGAAGCAGCCATGATTTTCTATTTCAGTAGAAGTACTTCAGTTGGTTTTATGTAGGATATTCTGGAAGTATTTTATTTCATTGTAGAAGTAGCCTTCACTTAGAAACTTATAAATGTCATTTTGACAACTGTGCTCTACTATGCTATGGTATTTCAATGAGATATCATATAAGTAAATTATCTTGATTATCTTTCAAAGATACAAAGAGCTCAAAAGCTCTAACCAGTAATGAGGATAATTCAAGGACTAAGGGGGAAAAACTGGATACTATGAATGATTTTTCTCAAGTTTCTCAATCTATAAAATTGGTATTATTTATTTATTATGTGCCTATCTCTTGTCTGAAGCAAATATAGGTGCAATACATAACTCAATGCCATACAAACATTTATGAAAATTAAGAGAACTTTTCACTTCTCACTGCGGCCCAGGGCTGCTTAAGTCCACTACTTCCCAGCTCCCCTTACTTTTGGGAGGAGTTTGTAGTCTGATTAGAGTCTAAGTTGTCTACCATTCATATTTTATAAGTAGAAAGGAATACTGTTAATTTTCAATGCTGTAAATTAAATGGTACTTTGATTTCAATTTAGAGATTTCGTCATATGTGTAGATTTCCACTACGAGCCCTCTTAAGAGACAATATAACTGGAAGGCTAAATTCAGGCATTCTTGGACCACTGATCCTCCTGCTGCTATAATAGCACAAAAAGTAACCTGGAACTATACTTAGATTTGTGACACACAAATCTAAGTATATATTTGTATATATTTGTGTGTGTGTGTATATACACACGCACACACACACACACACAGAGGGGAATAGTTCTAAAAACGGAAGACAGCTTACATGCCTTCAAAATATTCACAATTTTGTGTGGAAGGCACATATAAATAATTAACTATTGTTCTATAAGCACCAAACTATAGGGAGGAATATTTTATTCTGCTCGGGTATACAGAACATGAAGAATACTTCAACTTGATGTGATTTTTGACCTTGACTCTGAAAGTGAATGAATTTTTTTCTAGATATAGAAAAAGAAAGAATATAATAGGATAAAAGGAATAAGTTTGAGCAAATGTTTTAATGTACATGGCTATTTAAATAATCAGAGGAAGATACAATAAAGGTTCGAACAGAAAGTGGAGAGAGAATCAAGGAATGCTCAGAATAGATAAGAAACACATTTTAGGGTAATAACAATGTCCTAGAATTAAGAGGAAAAAATGAAGCAAAGAAAACTCAGGTAATTCTGTATGATAGAGATCATGTTGCATCCTAAATGGGAAATAAAAGAAGAGAAACACATTTGGAAGATGGTTTGTGAGAACTTTTAGAGAATAATTTGAGGAATTGGTTTACAGCTAACTGAAAAGAAACAGACAGTTGGAAATTAGTGTATGTTGCTCAGGATAGAAGATAGCTTTTAAGATAGGAATTTGAAAGTCATATTATGGAAGGTATACAGAAAGATTATGCACTTCAACAAAGTGTTTTGGTAAGTTGTGGCTTAAAATACTCTGTTTATGCAAAGAATACTGTAAAAGTGTTGCATTGAAAAATGAATAAGGAAGAGTAAAAGATATAGATAAAGCCTTCAGAGATTTACTTTCAGATATTTACTTTTTGAGATTCAAGTAACCAGGAACAAGCTAGATGTATGATCAGAAACAGGAAATGAGCTTCAATCAAAATCATCACCTGGTTAAAAAAAAAAAAAATGGGAGTTGTGGGTCAGCCCCAGGATAGAGAGGATGATCAAAGGTATTTCTGAGTCTACAACATGGTAAATATTACCATCTCTCCATATAAAAGATTTTTCCCCATGTAAATACATCTGAGGAGCTCTAACATTGTCTGGGAGTCCAGGCCAGTGTGAATGTGGAACACTTAGCAGAACACAAGCCTGAGTCATTTCCTGCTAGAGAGACATTTTTTTGTCTTAGTATCTATGTATGGGAAAACTCTTTCTTATAAAAATAAGGATTTAGTATAAGTTTTGGAAGACCCATACTCTTTTGTAAAGTGAGACTATACTAAGTATAGGAGATGCCCAAGTAAGAGGCAAAGGTCACCATCAAGACAAGCAAGAGAGGTGGCTTGAAAATTAACCGAAGTAGAGGGCTAGTTTGAGACAATTTTGTAGGAACTATGAGTAAAAAGCAAGGCATGATGTAAATTAATTTGATTGTTTCTAAGGTTAGACTGGCATGTTGACAGAGGAAAAGGGAAGAGGGAGAAATATAGGATTGGTTAGTGTGCTACAAAACTTCTCGTGGAAAATGGAAAAAAAAAAGAAAAAAGAAAAACCCTACATCAACAAAGTTCAAGGGTATAAGAAGAAAGTATAGGGGAAAAAAAAAAAACACTACTAATAAGGAAATTGACAACAGAACCCCCAGAAAGTAATAAAGGTTTGATGGAAAGCTTCCTGTAGAATATGAGAACAGAAGCACAATCATACATCATCAAATAGTCATTAATTTGGGAAGCAAGCAGAAACACCTCAAAAATAGTTCATTCTCATGTTGAGTATGTAATATTGTAAAAGTTATACCAGTACAAGAAATATCATAGCAGGTTGGGCACTGAAAAATGTGGCCTAAACATGGGAAATATAACAAGTGCTATAACAATGTTTTGTACCAACAACTGATAAAATGCATATTACACAAAATAGTCTTCTCCTGCAGGTGAAGACTGAGGGCTTGCTACCCAGTAGAATGATTTATAGATAAATGACTGATTTGAAATAAATTACAGTGATCGGGAAATACCCTGGCATTTAGGGGGCAAGCAATTAATATTTTACAAGTGAGAAGGCTATATTTTAGAGAGCAGTGAGTACGGGAATGACAGAGTTTTCAGAACTAAATTCTGGAACTTTAATTCATTTCTACATAGCTTCCATAAATATTTCAAAATATGTTCCTATGTCCACTAACATCCAGAACATGAAACTCTATGTAAACTTACAGCTAAACGTAAAAAAGCTTAGCCGTCTACCTTGCAGAAGAAATAGAACTTCACACACCTGGGCTTTGGTTATTTGTCTATTTGCATGCTTTCAGTTTGTGTCATGCATCTCTGATAGGATAAGATAGGTTATATATGATATGTTAGTTCCTATCACCACACCTATGAGCGATAATAAGACTAATTTATAAAAATTGATATCACATATGTGAAATTAGAAGTTGACTTTATTTTGAAAGATCAATGAAGCGAAATTGTCAAACCTGATGCCAGCTCTGTCTTACTGTCCATGAAGGTGTTTGAACTTGGTGGGTGTATGTAACTGATCATAACAGGAAATCATTTTACATTATAAAAAGTTTTGAAGGGGTACCTAGGTGGCTCAGTCAGTTAAGTATCTGCCTTCAGCTCAGGTCATGATCCCAGGGTCCTGGGATTGAGCCCCAGGGAGCCTGCTTCTCCTTCTCCCTCTGCCTGTTGCCCCCTTGTTTGTGCTCTATC
The DNA here is from genome assembly GCF_022355385.1 of Mustela nigripes. NCBI lineage: Eukaryota > Metazoa > Chordata > Mammalia > Carnivora > Mustelidae > Mustela > Mustela nigripes. Next base: position 175,710,892 of record NC_081558.1, read on the forward strand.
TCTTCGTCACATAAAAAAATAACTAAAACCTTGGGGGAAAAAAAAAGTTTTGAAGTTATTGCATTCTAGGCACATTGTATGAATCATCAAAAGATCAGCTTAGGGATGCCTGGGTGGCTCAGTTGGTTAACCATCTGCCTTTGGCTCCGGTCATGATCCCGGGGTCTTGCGATTGAGTGCCACATTGGAATCCTTGCCTGCTTCTCCCTCTGCCTGCTGCTCCCCTCCTTGTGCTCTCTCTCTGACAAATAAATAAAATCTTTAGGAAAAAAAAAAAAAAAGATCAGCCTATTTACCCCCAAATTATTAAAGAGTATGAAGAAGAGGAATTCTGGATATTTCACTTGTTGGACCTCATTTGAATTCTCTTGAAAAAGGCATAATAAAATTCTAACAAAGTTTTCACTTAAACTAATCTTCCAACTCTCCCCAATGCAGGTATCCTGTTTTCACGGGAATAGGAAATAACCCAGATATATAGTTTTCCTTATAATCAAGTTAAAATACATAACAATACATATGTTCAGACATAATCAGCAGGAATTTGTAATTAAGGCCATCTGATATTTGCCAGTATGTTTTGATAATTTCAGTCTACCCCCAGGAATTTCATATGTATTTCAAAATTATTCATGAGAGTAGGAGACTGAAGAAAATATGTATATCCTCAAAATAAAGATTGTCTCAGGCTTGGGAGAAAAACAAGCCAGGATATCCATTTCTACTTATATAAAATTTTGGATTTTAAAATCTAGGCAAATACCACATTATCTAAGCCATTTAGTTACATTGTGAACTTATTTGCTTAAGAAGAAAATTATCTTCTTGTTGTAGGTTAATCAACACTTTATCATACTTGTTATGAATATATTGTGAAAAAATCTATAAAAATACACACTGAGTAATATTTACATTTATTGTATAATTATGTATTTCAGTAAACCTTGTATTATGAGATGTTTTGGGTTAAGCTTTGGAAAAGAAGTAAAAAATAGCTTTCTTATCTATAACTATTTGAACAAAGATTATGTTACGTTCATTTCTGTTTATGCAACATAATCCTCTGAGACTCCACATGAACAAAAACAAAACATGCAACCAGAATAAAAAAGCCTTAAAGCATAGTTTTTACAAAACCTAAGTTCACCAAGAGAAAGTAAGATAATTTTCTCTTTTTATTCCATAAGGCACAAATTCCCTAAATTAGATAATAAAATCAGAAACTTTATGTCTCTCTAGGAAAAAAAAAAATGATTAAAGTAAAATCAGTCTAAATTAATCCAACATTCTTTTAGGAATAATATATGAAAAGTATGATCAGCTAATAAATAATTCTTAAAATGAATTTAGAAATTATAAAGAAAAAGAAAGGTGGAAAATTAATATTGCCAAAATGTAGAAAGCTTGTTTTTATAAGAGTAATGCATGATAAATTCTATAGTGAAATTATGCATCACTTTATAAATATATTTCTTTGAATGAGATACATTATACAAAAAATATTTGATCTTTAAAAGTATATGTTTTGGGGGGGGTAGGGAGAGGGTGGTGGGGTTGTATCTGATATGGTGAGTGCTGTGAAGTGTGTAAACCTGGCGAGTCACAGACCTGTACCCCTGGGGCTAATAATACATTGTATGTTTATAAAAAAATATATGTCGGGCACCTGGGTGGCTCAGTGGGTTAAGCTGCTGCCTTGGCTCAGGTCATGATCTCAGGGTCCTGGGATCGAGTCCCGCATCGGGCTCTCTGCTCAGCAGGGAGCCTGCTTCCTCCTCTCTCTCTCTGCTGCCTCTCTGCCTACTTGTGATCTCTCTGTCAAATACATAAATAAAAATCTTTAAAAAAATATATATGTATATGTATATATGTATATATGTATGTATATATGTACATATGTATATATGTATATATGTATATGTATATGTATATATATATTTTTCCATACAAAACAAAAAATATCATTGTATGTGAAAATGATTTTCATTAGCATTATTATTCTTTTTACATCTATATCGTATTTATAAGGACCAAAACTGAGAGTTATTGAATTCATATGGTGTGTTAACTCTAGGAAGTAATGTTTTGTCAAGATACATTTGATGTTGCACTTTTAGAACAATAATTTATATGAAATGCAAATGGAAAAAAGTGAATTTTTCAGGTGAAGTAATAAGAGTAGCAGCTTCTATAAAAGATATATACATATATTCTGTATAATAGATGTAACAAGAGTGCATAAAATAAATTCTATGTTAATATATAGTTTCCCTTACACATCTATCTGGCTTATCTCTTGTCCTTATATTTTCTGGTGCGTATAAGAATTACGTATACTACTATATAATAGTATATTACAATTGAACTGACTTCTTTCTGTCTACTTTCACATATCTACCATGGTGTTTTTTCCTAAAATGCAAATATGATTAAATCATCCCCCTCATAGAAGCTATCAGTGACGCTCTTTTGGCTCAGGATAAAATTCACAGTTTTGAGTAAGGCATAGAAGACCCTTTATGATCTGACCCCTGCCTAAAGCCACTGAGCTAATTTCTAATCACACCTATATATCTATGCATATACATAAATATATACACTTATATTTTTACAGTCCACAGAGTATATTCTCATGGTTGTTAATCTTTACACATACCCTTTTCTCTACTGTTCACTAAATGTCTTTTAATTTTGAAGGTTAATTTTTTTTTTCTTGGAACTTTAGCCAATTGATTATAGTTTAACTGACCTATTTGTTCTAATAATTCTCTGTTCATAGATCTATGCAAACTATTATTGTACTATTTTATGATTAATTTACTTTTCTCCCTATTCTATGGAAAATAGTGTGTTGTATGACTTTTTTTAATTTTTAAATTTTATTTATTTGTTAGAGGGGAGCACATGCAGGGGGAGCAGCAGGCTTATGCCTTATTTAATATTTAATAATTTATTTAATATTCCAGCACTAGAAACAGAAGAGATATTCTGAAATACCTGAGCAATACATACTTCTATTTATTGAACATTTCATTTACTCTTCACAATGCCTATATGTTGGTTATTATCACTGCAACTTTATAGACAAAAATATTTGTTTAAGATCATTTTAATAGATTTACTGAGATTTGGACTCAGTTTTTGATATTTCCCAAGTATTTTTTTTTATGTTATATTGCATTGCTGAATTAATGTAACTGAATAAAATTTAGCAGCTTATTTTGTCCTTTATTTCATTCATGGTGCTATTGTTTTACTGGAAAATAGACTTTCAATAGCAATGTTAGGGAAATAACTCTTCCATATTTTTCTAAACTATAAGCTGTTTGCAAAATCATGGTACACCTTAGGTAAGGCAAAACTGTATTCACAGTTAGAGGCAGTAAATCAAGGCTGATCTACTTATCTATCTTTGATTTATGATGGATGAGCTCTTTTCCATGGATGTTTGAGCAAAGTTGTTTCACTCACCCACGGATGATTTATTTTGGGTGATCCACTTGTCCAATGAAGATTTATTGCAGAGGATCCACTATCCAGTGTGATTAAATATGTGCAGTTGGCTTGTCTAGAAGTAAGCAAGGAAAACTGAGACACACATGCACACCTTATCCCAAACTGAATTCACCAAGCCTAAATAAAATCCAGGAAAGTAAGGTCTTGTCTCGTGAAGTTATTTGCAATATGTATACTTTTATTTTATTATTTTATATTTTATTACTCTGTGTCATACTGGAATTATAAAATTATTAATATTTTTGGTCAACCCTAGTAGGCTAAAGTATTATTTTAAGTGAAATTTTGAGCAAATGGTGGTGTGATCTATGTTAGTGTAGAAATTTTTAAATGGAATTCATAATGGCTGATCAAAAATTCTTAACTAGGGGGGCACCTGAGTAGGTTGAACTTCTGTCTTCAGGTCAGGTCACGATCCTGTGGTCCTGGTATGGAGCTCTGCATTGGGCTTCCTGCTCTGTGGGGAGTCTGCTTCTCCCCCAGCCTTTCACCCTACTCATGCTCTTTCTCTCTTTCTTTCTCAGATAAATAAGCAAAATCTTTTAAAAAACAATTGTGAATTAGGTCTGTTCAGTATCCAAACTAATGAATGGTTTCAATAAATGTGTATTTAGTGATTAATTCTTGTAAGTTGTCAACCATTTTTAAAAGTCACTATAAATTTTCTTTTTCCCCAAATTTCACAGCTGTATTTATATTTTTTAGTAGATTTTTATTTTCTATAAGTTGCAACTACCTTCCTTTCTCCCTGTAGAACTTTATCCAATTTTTGAAGACGTTATATTCTCCCCAAAACATTTAAGCTCATTTAAAATTCCCTTTTGCCCTTTTCAAAGATAATTCTATTTCAAATTTTTCCTTTTAGGCCCTTAATGCTGAGGCAGATTTATTGATAAACTACTATAAGGATTGATGTAAAAGCTGTTCTCTCATTAAGGGTCAATGATCAGACTTAGCTAGATTTTAAAGGATGATTTCATGTGGTATAGGATCAAAAATCTCTAAAGGAATCAATATGGATAGTCTCTATTCTTTTCCTTCATTTATTTGACCTCTTTATCATAGGAGGATATTAACTGAGGTTATTACAATTTCATTTCAGAGTACTGTTGATCCCTCAGGTTACTTATGTTTGCCTAGATGGCTGCAACTTGATTCATGTTTCATTCTAATTTCTTCTCAAGGTTCCATGTTATTCTAATGTATTTTAAATTCATATATGTATACATGTATCCATATTTGTATCTCATCTGTATCTATTCTATCATCTATCTATGATCTATCTTTAAATTTTCCTTATGAAACATAGTATATATGATTTCTTTTAGGTTTTATGAGCTAAATGACTTTCATAATTTACCAAAAGCATTGTTGATAATGGAAACAAAAAATTACTGACTTCTTAAGAATCTATTTGTTGTTTTCTGTGCTACCCCTTGTTTATGTTTTCTTTCAATATTTCCATCACGATTTGCTGGCGGTCAGGCAATGTTGTCTCCTAATTTTATATGAAAAAGTCCCAAGAGAAAAGGAAACCTTAACTTATGCCTTTATACTCTTCTACATGGTTTGTTTATGTTTAACAAATAGGAATATATTTTCTTTTTCATTTTAGACGTTAAGGAAAAAAATAAAATTTTGTTCCAACATGCTAGTTGCAATTTTCCTAATTTTGTCATTATTTCTCTGAAAGCATACTTTCAAGAAACACATTTCCCAGAAGTTTTCTGTTTTGACAAGAGCTCTCAGAAATGCTTATTTATTACAAGATTTCCTTTTCTTTTTCCATTTTATTATACTTTAATTTCTAAAGCAGTTTAGATTCTACAAAAAAATGAACAAAAACTAGAGTTCCTTATACTTGTCCCTCACATGAACTATCTCCTTCCCTACTATCAGCATCCTACACCATTACAATATCATGAAGAATAGCTTAATTTCCTTAAAAATCCCCTTTGGTACACCTCTCCATCCCTTCCTTCTTCACTCTGAACCCCTGTTAACCACTGATTTTTTTTACTTTCACCATAGTTTTTCCTTTCCCAGAATGTTATATCATTAGAATCATACAGTATGGAGACTTTTCAAATCAACTTTTTCAGTTATCACTATGCGTTTAAATTTCTTCTCAAACTTCACCTTTTCTTCTCTTTCTTTCTTTCTTTCTTTCTTTCTTTCTCTTTCTTTCTTGTGTGTGTGTGTGTGTTTTTAAGATTTTATTTATATTTGACAGATGTATCACAAGTAGGCAGAGAGGCAGGCAGAGAGAGAGAGAGGAGGAAACAGGCTTCCTGCTGAGCAGAGAGCCTGATGTGGGGCTCGATCCCAGGACCCTGAGATCATGATCTGAGCCAAAGGCAGAGGCTTTAACTCATTGAGCCACCCAGGTGGCCCTCTTTTCTTGTGTTTAAGATTTCCTTCCTTCCTTCCTCCCTTTCTTTCTTTCCGTGTTTTTTAAGATTTTATTTTTTAGAGCAGGTTTAGGTTCATAACAAAACTGAGGGTAAAGTACAGAGATTTCCATATGCCCACTGCTCTGGTATTTTGTTGCCATTGGCAAACTACTTTGACAGATCAGAACCATACTAATTCAAATACTAATCTCTTTCTGAGATACACTCACAGACAGACCCAGTAATATTTTACCAAATCTTTGAGCTTCCCATAGTCCTCAAATTGACACATAAAATTAACCATATTTACAATGTTTTAGAAATTAGCACTTGATATGAATGTTGGTCGTGTGCAAATGACTTGCTGTTTTCTACCTATGAGAGTGGCTGCATGAGGAAGTGTTAACTGGCTTAGTGGCATTATCTTGTAATCATAAATAGAAATGTTAAAATGGTGAAGATAGCTAAGCACAGATATGGAAAGTAACTTGATGATGTCAGTGTTCCTGGTTTGATCATCCTTGAAAACATACACCCTCCACATTTCTCATAATTTGAGATATTAATCTTATTGTTTAAGCTTTATCCAAGAGACTCCAACTGATCCAAATGTCTATCTATAAAGCACTGGAAAAACAAATTACAGTTTATCTTCATCAAACCCTGTCCTTGGTTAAAAAGGTTGAACGGGATGCCTATGTGCTATCAGATAGGTCATTCTGTTGTACGGATAAACATATATGATATATATTTATAAAAACTCGTACATACCATATGCCTCAGAAATATGTGTTTCCTAAAGGGTATATGCATATGATATGCATTTTATATGCATGCAAGTATATGATATGCACTGGGTGTTGTAGGAAGTGATTTGGAGGAATATACACTAACTGGACAACAGTGAATGTGTTTAGAAAATGTGGTGGGGAATGGGATGGGAGTTCTTCAAAGTTGCCCTCATATTGACCTATCAGTTAGAAAATATGTGAAGTTTAGAACATATTATTGTGAAATGCCATAATTAAAATAATTAGGGAAAATAAATAAAAATTAAAAAAATATTGTATAGAAAAGATAAAAAATCTTCAAGGTAAGAACTTTGTAGAAAATATGTGGGTAACAAATTGTATGTGAGTGAAGGCTTAGGGCACAGAATAGGGTAGGAAGAAAATCTTCTTTATGTGCCAGTGAAGCAAATGTTTCTAATCACCTCCATGGAGGTTTGATAATACACTCTTGTCTGAGCTATCAGGAAAGGCAAAGCCCGCTGACTCTCAGGGATCCATCAACCTTTGGCCATCATTAGCCTCTTATTTGATATTTCAACTTAGAATACCCTAGGCTAAATTTATCTTTAATAGTTGAAAAGTTCAGGGTTAACATAAGAGACTAGTAAGTACTATAATAATTTAGAAACCACTTAATACACTAAAGTAGGAATTTGCCAAATGGTACCCAAGAGGCCTGAAAGAATTAATACATTTTCTAGAAGTACTTAAATTAATCCCAGGGTGTAGTTAATAAACTGTGAGTCACTATTTCAATTTCAGAAGGAATTAATTTTTGTTAACAAATTTAGTAGAAAGAATCTTTTTTAAGTCTTAGTTTGAATTCCATTTTAAAATATTAATTGTTCATGTTTTATTAGGACTTTATTTTTTGCACTTTTTTTCAAGCTAGTAATTTGTTAATACTAGTTAAGTTGTGAGCAAAAAATAAACCATTACTAGCTTCATGCTCATGATATTATCTTACAGGTTAGACTGAATGTTTGCAGTTCAATTAATAAACATATTTTAAAATTACCAAGTGAAATGTGAATTCTGCTATAACTTCTTTCTTGAAAGTGCAAGTGCATTGTATTGATTGAAACCTTGCATGCAGCAAGTGATTTGATTTATATTAGGCAAAGAGATAAAGTCTTGTCAGAATAAAATTAAGCAAATATAATTTAAAAACACATCTCTAGTAATTAATTACTCACATTATCCAAATTAATATAATCTTAATATTTAACAAGTATTCTGTGTTTGGTGATATATAGATGCTGCCTTGATGATTTTGATCTTAGAATTTTCTATGCATCACAATTACCTGATCTGCAATTTAAAAACATTGAATTACAGAGGCTCTATAAAATATCAGTAGCCTACAATGTAAATTTATAAAATGGCTTTCATTTCTATGCTTGTTTTTGATAAACCAGTTAATGAATCAAATCCAATTCTCTTTCCGCAATGAATTCTCTAATTCAGAGGTAATATCAACTCTCCAATTACTAGCCCACCTTGAAGATTTTGAATTTGCTACACCCATAATTGTGTGAGCCAATTTCTTAAAAATAATCTTCCCCATTCTCTTTCTCTCTCGTGAGTACACATACATACACATGTAAATGAGACACAGATACACACACACACACACACACATATATATATATATCACACACACACAAACATATATATATATATATATATATATATATATATATATAAAATAGAAGACATACATGTATATATATCATCTCATCATGCCACTATTCATGGTCTTTTTGACCTGCCTTGTGCTGCTATTCAATTCTTACAGTTAAAGTGGGCCAGTAGGCATAGCTTACCTCAAGTTTCAAATTCTCAAAATATCTTAAACGTCTATATTCTCAGAGAAAGAGCTTTTTTTTTTTTTTTCTCTTGAGCAAGAACATTTATTCTTTTATTTTTGGTTTATTTGAACATGATTATAAACAGTTGGAATCCTTGGTCTCTTCTCTGAATTTAACAAATAGATTAGTACATTCCTAAAGCTACTAAATTTCAATTCTTCCATCTTTACACCAAGCAAAATAACACCTCTACTCCATGTCTAACAGAAATTTCCTTTGTTACACAACCCACATGACTCCTCTGAGTAAACCACTTTCTGGATCCTCTGCTATTTGGCATGCTGGGATATACTAGTATTTTTTCCCCCTCCTTAGAGCTAAGATTATTTTCAAAGTTCCCTTTTATCCCCACTTGTTTAAGAGTAAAAATTGTGTAGTGATTTATTTTTTTCTCTGCTGAAGTAATATACACCTTATCCTTAATTGTTTAATAGCTTGAGATGTGCAGAGCAAATAATATTCACAATCACAATAAATACTTTGAATTAAAAATTCATTGGGCAATGTTTCAAAATACCTTCTATACTTATGGACTACGTTTCTTTCAGTATTTTGCCTTCTTTCTAAATATTAGAGGATCCATAATTCTGTGTTTGGTTGTATTTGAAATTTTCTCTCAGTTTTTATTTGTTGTAATTACTGTTCATTTAATACAAGTCCCCACTAGTGTGGAAAAAGTGGGGAGCTGAATGTTAGAAAATGCTTGCCTCTCCATAATTTATATCCAACACACAGCTTTTGGATCTAGATGCAAATACTAATATTGCCTGTTACTTTCAACAACCAGTATGCAAGCAGGGAGTGTTACCTGTTCTTGATGTTCTTCCCAGTGAATAATCCTTAAATGTGATCAAGAACTCCCTGCAGCTTTTCCTCTAGGTTGAGTCAGCTCAAAGCATCCTTATGGTTACTTGAAGCCATCTAGTTCTGTAACTTCTAATTCTTTTTCTGCATAAAATTATTCCCATCAGTCTACTGTCTTTTAGAAATTGCTCAAAAGTATATTTTCCTGGTGACATTTTGCCATTTTTTCTAATGATGCAATTAATTGATTTATTCATTTTGAAATCCTTGTTTTCTTCTTTTTTCAATGAAGTTAGGGATAGAAGGGAGAAAAAAATATTTGTACCCATTTTGCAATCCTGAACCATTCTCCAAATAATTTTATTTTTATTTTTTTAAACACAGATTTAAATTATCTTGATTATTTAAAACCCTTGTTGACTGCCTATAAACCCCACGGTAATAAGCAAATTTATTAACACATCACACAAGACCTCCATGATTCTCCAACTGCTTTAGCTTAAACTCTTGTCAGTCTCAACCCCCATCCTCTATTAGTGATAGCATGCTACAGAGTTTATAATTCTTAAAATCGATATACTCCTCATCTTTTATGGCAATATTTTTTGCCTGCTCTTTGCCTGGCTTAAATTCTTTCAGGTTTTATGACACCACTATAATGCCAATCTGACATTACAGAATGAATTCTTTGACTTTTCCCTCAACCTAATGAGATTTCTTCTCTGCAATTTTAACATCTTAGGCATATATCTACTTCAAAGCTTGTTATTACATTATGTTGCAATTTTTGACAAATATGTCTCCTTACTAGGCTGCTAGTTCCTTAAACAAAGGCTATACCTTAGCTGTCTTCATAGTTTCAGTGCCTCGAGTCTTACAATATATACTCTAAAATATTACTGAATAATTCAATGAACCATGACATAATCACAAAATATTGCATATATGGTAATAATATCAACACACGAGGATACAATAACAATATCTCAGCAACAATTGATTTCAGAAAGACTATGTATTACCAAAATTAATCATAGGAGCTTCACTTTATGTCAGTCTCCACTTCTGGTTTTTGTAGAGACAGAAAAGAATGTTTGATCAAATCTGAAAAAGAAAATTAATTCATTCTGATGAGGTATCTTTACCAATTAGAATAGCCTAAGCATCTTTCATCTTTATATATAAGTATTCCTAAAATTTAGTTATCTTATTCCTCTTCTCTGGAATGTCTTTGAATTTCCTTCCTCTAGTCCACTGCTTTATATAGGTCTTATTAAAGCAAAAAAGAAGCAACTAAATGCTATATATATATATATATATATATATATACACACATATATATGTATATATGTATATACACACACATATATAACAAAACAAAACAAAACCCAAAAATACTAAAAAAATTATGTATTTTAAGGTTTAATATTACCCTATAAAATAAATAATTTTTCACTGATAAAGATCACACTTTCCATTTTATAAATAGCTGAATATTATTTTTCCCTATCAACTATGGAACTACATTTATCTAAAGTTTGTTTTTCTATTCTTACTAAAGTTTTTAATTCTCCTCTGCCAGAGAACCTCTTACCTAAGGAAATATGTCTATTTATCTATTAACTGAATATCAACCTCTTATGAAAATAAAATTTTTTGTCAGTGATGACTAATGTTTTGGAAGTTAAGAAGGATAAAAAAGCAAAATATACTTGGAGATAATGTTCTTGAAATACAGATTATTTAGGGACCATGTATTAATATTATATGGGAGTCTTCTCCCAGATCCATTAATAAAATTGAAACTTTTAACATACTAAAATCAATTTTAGTATATGTGCTGCCGAAGCGAGCACAACATACTAAAATCAATTAGGCAATTGATAAGCATCATCACGACCAGAATAAAACCTTTCCCTATATTTCATGGCATATGTATTTTAGAGTTAACTGTATCCATCAATAAAAATAATCATCTCAGCTTTTTAAAAATCTCAACATTTTGTCCTAATCATTTTCATAATAAACTCAATGTAGAAGATTAGCTTGTTCATTTCTTTTGTCAAATTCAAAAGGTAAACTCTAAGAAGTATCAACTGGTAAATGCAGCATAATTTCAGATGCAAATGATAACTGAGATTATTAGTCATGGAACTGAGAAGATTAGCTTCTCAAAGTATACATACATATCTAATATTGTGTAATTTTCTGCTGACATGAAATATTTATTGACAAGGGACAGCTTTTATTTTCTTCATATGGTTTTTATTTTTTTATTTATTTATTTTTTTTTTTAAAGATTTTATTTATTTATTTGACAGAGAGAGATCACAAGTAGGCAGAGAGAGAGAGAGGAGAAAGCAGGCTTCCTGCTGAGCAGAGAGCCGGATGTGGGACTCGATCCCAGGACCCTGAGATCATGACCTGAGCTGAAGGCAGCGGCTTAACCCACTGAGCCACCCAGGCGCCCCTCTTCATATGGTTTTTAAATGTTACAATCTTTGAGCAACATGAACATTCTTAGTCAAAGTTTTGATATAAAATTCACTACAGTTACAACAGAGGTCTTATACATGACAACAAGCAAAGGAGAATATGACCCTGATGGTAAAGAAATTCAGTGGAATTTTGAGGGCCCCCTCTACTCTGTTGGATGTTGAACCTTTGTGTTGGGCAAACAGAATTTTATCCATAGTGCAAATACCAAGATCTAACAATTCCATAAGTGCTTATCCTGTGTCCAGTTATGGTTTAAGTGCTTTCCGATATCAGTTCATCATTAGAATCGTATTCATTTTTAGGGGCATCTGGGTGGCTCAGTGGGTTAAAGCCTCTGCCTTCAGCTTGGGTCATGATTCCAGGGTCCTGGGATCGAGCCCTGCATCGGGCTTTCAGCTCGGTGGGGAGCCTGCTTCACCCCGCTCTCTGCCTGCCTCTTTGCCCACTTGCAGTCTCTCTCTCTCTGTCAAATAAATAAACAAAATCTTAATAAAAAAAGAATCATATTCATTTTTAAAATATGAGTTGAAGTAACTATTTTTTTCAGGGAAGGAAATTAATGCGCACAGAGTTAGACAGCCAAGTTAATGGTAGGGTCGGGGATTTGAAGCAGCTAGGGACTCTGTTTCTACAAAAGTGCTCTTATACTTTGAGCCATACTCACTTTCCAATCTATAGATGATACAGATTAATAAAAAGAGATACATTAAGAGAAACAAACAAAACCTCGTTTAAATTTCTCACTATCTAATTAAAAGATTGAATAAAAGGAAACACACTGCAATCAGATTAATCAAAATTTAGACAATTAATAGGGAGATTTTATATATATCTGTACACACACACACACACACACACATATAGTTCAAAAATTTATTTTGGAAACTTTAAATTTCTTTCTTCTTAAATAAAAAATACCACAAGACTGCCAATATGCTCCTGATTCCAGCTCGCAGATGTGAAAGTTAACAGTGATGTTTGGTAATTTGTTTATCTTACTTATGAAGAGTGAAGAAATTTGTCTATATCCACATCATAATAAATTACTTTTACCTAAGAACTTAAGTTACAATGGTAAACTGAGATTATTGAATAAAATGTAGAAATGTTTACCCTATTATCCTCAAGTGAACTTTTTTATTATTCAGATGTCTATTGATCTAAGATTTTATTTTCTTCAACTAGACCAATGCCTTTCAATTTATACATGGAATCACGTAAGTATAACATAGTGCTATGTCTAAGTACACTGGGGTAACCTGGCACAGATTTTGAGGCAATTACATGTAGTTTAGTAAAAAAATACTTCACTTGCTATTATATTAGTAGAGAAGGAAACTTTTGAATGTGTTTCATACTAAATCAGATTGCAATTTCAAAAAAATTCATATTTGAAATATGATTATTTATACATTTTATATATATACTTTTTAAATGAAAATTTTGTAAATATATATTTTTAAAATGTAACAATTGAAGAAAATCCAATTATAACTCTGATAAAATAGCAATAATAAATTATTATTAACCACACTTCTTAAAGGAAAATTGCTGCTTTGAATTTTGTCAGTAAATATGAACCTGTATTCTACACTGTTCTTGAAAATTTCATTACATTTAAATGTCAATGAAGAATATATGTTTATGATTAGTATCATTCAAAATATTTCAAGAAATAATTTAAAGAAATTCAGTTTCCAATTTCCTTTTAACTCAATACCTTTTGATAAAACTCTACTTTTGTCAAAAAAGAAAAAAAAAAGAAATAGAGAGAGAGAGAGAAAGAAAGAAGGCAAGAAAGCTGTGTTTTGATGAACACTCTCCTGATTAAAAAATGATGAGACTTGGGTGGATGATCATATTATTTTGATAACATTTAATACAGAATTTAGATCTATAGGCAGGCTTGCCTTTTCCTTTACACTCTTCTGTTATTGCTCTTCAAGTGCACACACACACACACACACACACACACTAGTTTTTCCATAATTTTAACTAGTTCTCTATAATATCTTATTCATCTTCAAATTACTAATAATTGTTTTGAGTAATTTGTTCACAATAGTTTGTTTCAGAAGTTATGTGGAGAATGCACAATGTTCTCTATTCAATAAAACTAGAGCTTTAACTGAGCAGTACACAATCATAGCTATAGATTCATCAATATCCAAGAAAAACATTACGGGTTTAATAAACTTCAGGGTAGTGTCTCTCTCATTGACCCATCACCAATACATTAACTCATATGGTCATGTAAAAGTGACACCTTTCCTTTTTCCATTGATTCATTGGTCCCAAACAAACACAAACACTGACATTTTTATTATAATCATTACTGACCTAAGCCATGGAATATTCTGACAATGCAAGCCAATCAAAATAAGTCAGTATTAGATTTCTGTCAAATTGAAAATGCAATATTCACATTTTAAAGTTTCATAAAATTCCTATTAACTTTGAAAATTTTATAGGCACATGAAATCATTTTCTAGAATATATAAAATGTATTGAAGCAAAAAGTAAACAAATACAGGATGAAGCTAGAAAAGCCATATAAACTGGAAACATAGATGAAGAGCCTGAAGGTTTATTTTCTTATTTTGACCAAAAAAAGCAGAGAAAATTAGATTTATATAAATATGTAGTAATTTTTGAAAACTTATTTTCTTACATCTGATTGCATTGCATTATGTGTTCAAGGAAGTTCAGTTCTAGTATGACCTCTATTAAATCTCAAAACATCCAATTGTTTTCAATGTCACCATTGTTTTCTTTCCCTAGGAATTTATGAGGTGTTTTTTTTTTTTTTTAACATGTTGTCCATTCTTTACAAGATTTCTAGTGTTATATAACTCTAAAATATCATAAATGGATGAAAGATTGGAGATTATCTCACTTTCCTTTAACAACTACAGACTTATATTGAATTGATATTTGGTTTAGACTCTCTCAATCTACAGTTATATTCAAATTGTAGATAGATATCTTTCCCTTTCTGAGAATGAATGCAAGCTGTTAGTGCAGAAAACAGGTGTCAAAAAAATTGTTCATATCAAAACACTGTGAAAAACTCTAACTTGTGTTCTACAATGATATGCAAGGAATATTTAATCACTCTGTTCTGTGTGATGTCAGCATGAGAAGGAAGGAGATAGAGCAGAGTAAGGTTATGTGACCCATGTCACCAAAGGAGAGGAAGCATTGCATTGATGAATCAAGAAATAATCACTGTCTTCTGAGTCTTCTGGTGTCTGCAGATGTCTGGTCTATCTGATCACCCAATTTGTTTCAGACATATAGTGCTATGGTCTATATCTTGGGAAACTCATGATTCTAGAAGATATCCCCAAGATGGGAGCAATAAATAAAATCCTTGAATGTGGCACTCCTTCCTCATTCTATTGACCTTTCCTCCTTGAGTTTTTGGGAGTTTGATTCAGGTAGAGGGACTCTTGACACAAACTTCTGGTTACCTAAGACATTTATACTTTTCCCATACATCCCCAGCCTGAAAAATAAGCTTTTCTTTTTCTCTTCCATTATAGCTACTGAATATATAATGATCTCTATACAATGTATGATCTTTACATTATTGAAGAAATGCTGGGATTTGAGTTGGTTAAGTTTGGCAGTTGTTATGAAAGCCAAGGGAACCCTAGAGATGAGGAATTAAAAAGTATTGAACACAATTGCTTTCACATGCCAAGATATAATTTCTGTTTCTTAGAAATTGCTTGAGGATTCACAGAAAGTTGGCAATGAAACTTCAGTCTGGTATGCCAATATCATTGCTTAATCCATACCATGATTGCTGATTTTACTGAAAGTTTTCTTACTTCAAGGAGCTATTAGTACTACTGCAGACCTGACAAGGCACACAGAAGGGAGAGGAGTCCAGGTAAAATAGTAAGCAGGGGTTATTTGTGCAAAGTCTAACATTTTCTGATAAGGAGTTTAGATTTTACACAATTTTGTGTAGGTTAGTTAGTCTTTCCATTTCCTCATACCTCCCATATGGGTAATATGCTATAGGGATTGGACAGAAGCTATTGCAATAATGTTCAGAAGAAAGGAAAATAGTGAAAAAATAGTGGCCTAGACAAATATGAAAATAAGTTAAAGGAAGTCGTGATAGTTTTTCCAGCATACACTTTGGTAAAGAAGACATGTTTTAGAATTGTATAAATGATGCTGTGGAAAGAAGTAAAGAAGGATGGTTTCGATGTTTTGTCCGTCCCGCGAATGAATGGTAGAGCTAGTTGATTGTGAGTGAGGTTGGAATGAAGACTTGCTAAGACACATATGCCTCTTCGACATTCAAGTGGAGATATCAATTTATACAACTAGGTCTTGACAGAATTACAAAAGCTTCTAAAGTTATTTTCCTCTTAGGAAAGACTTAGATACATAATAGAAACTTGATTGCTGACCTCAATTCTCATCTTAACCCTTAGCGACATATTGTAATCTATTGAAAAATGAGTTTGAAAACTGTTTACTCTATTCTTATTGGTAAGTTATTTTCATAAAAGGCTTACAAACAGTTCTAGAAAATAAAAGTACTATCTTTATTTTTACCAAGAAACCTATGGGTTTTTAAAAGTCATATATATTTTTTTAAAGGCAGCCCAAGCACTCACTGAAGAATGAATGGATAAGCAAAAAAGTATAAACATACAGTGTAATATTATTCAACCTGAAAAGGAAAGAAAATTCTACTATATTGAAATTTGAGAACATTATGCTAAATGAAAGAAACCAGTCAGTAAAGAACAAATATGTATTTTTCCACTTATAAGGTACTTACAGTAGGTAAATTTATGGAAACATACAGTAAAATAATGGTTTTCAGGGGCTGGGAGGAGGGAAACTTTGTTTAATCGAAACAAAGTTTCAGTTTTACAGCATGCAAAGGGTTCTGGAGATAGCTGGTGCTGATGCTTGGACAACATTATTAATATGTTTAATACCACCATATACTTAAAAGTGGTTAAGATGATAAATTTTATGTTAATTGTTTCACAAAAAAGATGGAAAAAATTTAAAAAGAATAAAAAGCAGAAAGGAATGCCTGCAACAGAAAGATGCCATATGTTTATTTTTAAAAAGTCTATACACCTATTTGTAATGATTTTCAAAAAATTTAAAAAGAATAAAAAGCAGAAAGGAATGCCTGCAACAGAAAGATGCCATATGTTTATTTTTAAAAAGTCTATATATTTGAAATGATTTTCAAATGACTTTTACTGGTATTTTAGAAGGCCAGGAAAATCACAAAATGAATAAATTAATATATTTAGTAAGACTAAACTGTTTCTTACTCATATACAAGGTGTTATTGGTTAATAAAAGAGAAGGGTAATACAGTGGTTGATTTGTATTAAAACAAACCTTTCAGTATAAAATACTGTATATCACACATACAATATAGACAGATACAAGGACTTGTATATATATATACATATGTTTTAATATGTAGGGCTTATTTTTTAGGTATGGTTTTATTTTTATTTTTACTTTTATTTTATTTTGCCCTCACGGACAAGGAGATAGCTGCTATAGAAAATTTAGTTTTCAGTTTTTGTTCCCAGTTTCCAAGAGGAAGGAGCATATCATGCCATGCGGGACCACATGGGGAAGCACCAGAATCAGTCAGGAGGCAGAAAGAGCAATAGGAAAACATGGACAAGAGATTGTACTGGGCTTTCCATGGTAAAGGCAAAGGGAAATCAGGGTAAGGGGCCTAGGTTTTCTAGTTTTGAATAATTTCAGTGGGCTCTGGAGTGTAGAGGCTGTCTTGAGTTTTGTGATACCTGGCTGTGGGGTAATATTGGGTAAAGAGAGAGTGCCCCAACCTGTAAGAGCTTGATTAAGCAGGTAATTGCCTCTGTGAGCTCGAGATTGGTTGATTTGCACTTTATACTTGTCATTCTTTTATCATTAGAAACACAATAAAAGAGCCAAAAGAGAAGAAAGACAGTTAACTCACAAAAATCTACAATGCAAGAGGAACTGAGGAGAGACACTGTTGACTGTTTGCTTTTTCATAGGGTGATTATTACTGAAAAGCTAACCTGTCGCTGGGATAATATAAATTCTTTTAAAATACACTGAATATCTACCTGGTACCAGGAACCATTATTTGCTAGGAACACAAAGATGAGTAAAATACTCTCTGACCTTCAGAAGTTTATAAGTGCTAGAAACTACCAATAACCAAACAGGTAATCACAATGATACTCAAGGCTTAAAATGACACTTGTGTATTACTTGTTCACATTGTTGTTCAAGATCTTCAAAATCTACAGGGCTTTTCACAGCCTTGCTTTATGTAGCTTCTGTATTCTGGAAAAAAATAAAAAAGTTAAACCCCAGAAACCTTGTAAAATTGCAAAATGGCTGTTAAGTTTTCACTCAGAATTGGCAGACTTGTCACTTCTGGTCTTATTTCCTTGCCCAAAACAAATCACAAACCCAGTCAGTTGTTAATGTAACAAAGCAACATAATTGTCCTGCTGGAAGAAAATAAAATTACAGAACAACAATCAGGAATACATATATTCTATATATCTGTATACAGAATATATATGTTCTCCATATATATTGAACAAGGAGGACCGGGCAGTAAATTGCTTTTGAGGACAACAGTGGAGTACAACAAAGTCATTCATCAGTGGAAATACCTACTTGATTGCTTTATGCCTCATTTTCCCCTCCAGCAGTTAATGTTATAATGAACAGCACAATATATGTTCCTTTATAGGCCTGTACCAGAATTTTAGTGGGCTACGGCTGTGACCAGGGGTAGAATTTTGTAGTCTGATTTTGATCAAGTAGTCTTATTTTAAATCTGAACGACAGTGCACAAAGTTTCTCTTTCTCATGTTTCTGTTGTTTTTTTCCAACTTTCTGAAATTTAGTAATTTAGTAGTATGGAGTGTTGTGTCACATTTTTAAACGGCCTGTTCCTAATTTTGTCAGTTTCACCATTGGTTTTCTTGTTCTTTTTTGGCTTGTTAGCAGAAGTTCCTGTATGTTATAGATGTTCAACATTGTCACTTTTAGACACTAATTATCTTCTTCAAATGTCGTCTGTTAACTTTATCGTCTGTAACATATCCCTTTCCTCACCCTCACATCCAGACAGCCACTGAGTATTGCACCCTCTACTGCGCTATGTCTCTCAGATCTACACACTTCCATCCTTCCCCTCTGCCTCTGTGTTAATTTAGCTTTATATCACTTATTGCTGGACTATTGTACTAACTTCTTACATTTTTTGCAGTCCCATTCATACATCTTTGCTGTATTTTGCATAATAAAACCAGAGTAATGGTACTGTAATACCATACTGTAATAATAAAGATACAACAACCATCATTTATTTAGCATTTACCATTGACAAAACACTATTTTAAGTCCTCTACATATATTTACTAATGCAATCTTCAAAACAGTGCCTGTGAGTCATGTGCCATTAACACTCTCATTAATATTTTAGTTGAGTACACTAAGATTGAGGGCAGTGTAACAACATGACTAATACCAAGAACTCTAGCACCATACTGCTAGATACCACCGTTTATTGTTTGTACACTGTCTCTCAAATTAAAATTCTAGTCATGTCATCCAACAAGTTAAAAAAGATTCATGTTTTGACGTTACTTATAAGGAGTTCCAAATTTCACCTCACCATATATTCTAGCCTGAACTTTTTGTATTTCTTTTTGTTTCCGAAAAATCTGTGTGGGTAGGTGATTTTTCATGACCCCATGTTCTGGGTTTGTTGTTCTTTCTTCCTAGAATTATCCCTTCTTTCCCATATCTATCTGGCTAATGTTTATTTGATAATCAGGCATTGAAGAAGTCACTTTCTTTGGAAAACTTCCCAATGTCTACGGGTGGTGTTCCTATGATACACGTTCATAGTATCTATCTTACTATAGAATAGATTTTACTGTATTTTAACTATTGACTGCCTTCCTTTCTGATATAGTAGGTTTTAAGCTTTGCAGAGACAAAGATCCCATTGTATTGTCACCTGTGATCCCCAAACACTATGCCTATCACATACAAGGGACTCAAGAAAAAATTATGGAAAGAAAGAAGATTGAATAGGAAAAAAAGAAATCAAATCAAAACCAACTTTAAAATTACATAAATAACCTTAAAAGTTAATAAAAGTGTCTTCATCACAGAAAAGAGCCTTCTTAAAATGATAACAAAATCAATAACAACATGCACAAATAGAGAATAGGAGTAGATCCCACAATAAGCATAGGGAAATGGCCTGCTGATGAAATGGACTTTCTGTTTGAAAATGCTCCTGCAAATTGTGTCTTCCTGTTTTGTTTGTCTGACCTGGTTAAAAGACATCTGTCATGTGTGAGCTAGCCAAAGGCTATCAGCATATGCCATTTTCAAATTAGGGATAGGCTGCCAGGATCAGTTCTGTTCGTTTGCCCTTGCCAGCATTTTGTGAAATATATCCTTGTTTTCTCGTTAGAGTTGCCAGTCACCAGCCTGCTGTGAGCCAGAGACTGAACGGGCTCCACCTGGGCCTCCGTGCTGCGTGCTTCTGGATCTGTCAGGTCTTCTTACCTTCTTTTAACATCTCTACTAACAGCACAGTGAGAAATAGCATAAATAACATTGGGTATGTTGGTCATTCTTTTACAATCTTGTTACTTAAAAACAAAACAACTATATTTAAAATGAAATGATTTGTCTCCAAGATTGACATAAATCTAGTAATAATAAAAGTTTCTTCTTTCCTTTCTCCCCTTCTTTTTCCCTTTCTTTCCTTCTTTCCTTCTTTCTTTCTTTCTTTCTTTCTTTCTTTCTTTCTTTCTTTCTTTCTTTC
>NC_081558.1:175731638-175760993 GCF_022355385.1 Mustela nigripes
CTTTTCTTTCTCCTTTTTGTCAGGGGGCTCAGTAAGTCTGTTATAATGAAGAAAGGAGAGTTCAAATCCTAAGGGGAACTTCTGTCCTTTTCTCCAGGCAGGAAGCTTCCACATTTCCCGATGGCTGGTCACCCCCACATGCAGTTGTTACCCTAACCCTGCTGTGAATGTCAATGGGGGAAAGAGGGAGAGGAAGTTACAGCCACTCAGCCTTGTATCCTCCAGCCAACAGCATCCTACTGCTCTGGATGTAAAACAAAATTAATTGTTCACAAAAGGAAATTTTCCAGTCACTTGTTTACAAACTTGTGATTCTTTCATAGAGTTTCAGGCTGTCTTATTTTCTTTTTAACCCAGCTTTACTGAGATATAATTGACATGTAAGATTGCACAAGTTTAAGGTATGACATATGCATACATTGTTAAATGATTACCACCAGAAGGTGAGTTAACACATCCAACATCTTACCTAGTTACAGTTGTTTTCTTTTTTTTTAAGATTTTATTTATTTATTTGAAAGACAGAGATCACAAGTATGCAGAGAGGCAGGGGGAAGCAGGCTCCCAGCTGAGCAGAGAGCCTGAGATGATGACCTGAGCTGAAAGCAGAGGCTTTTACCCTGCTGAGCCACTCAGGTGCCCCTAGTTACAATTATTTTTGTGTGTGGTGAGAAGTTTGAAAATCTATTCTCTCAGCAACTTTCAAATATATAATACCATATTGTTAACTATAGTCATCATGCTGTATATCACCAGAACTTTTTTATCTTATAACTGTTGGACAGACCCTTTGAGTATGATATAGTGTCCTTCCTCATCTCTTATTATAGTCTTTGGCTTAAAATCTAATTGATCTGATATAAGGATTGCCACTCCTGCTTTCTTCTGATGTCCATTAGCATGGTAAATTCTTTTCCACCCCCTCACTTTAAATCTGGAGGTGTCTTCGGGCTTAAAATGTGTTTCTTGGAGGCAACATATAGATGGGTTTTGTTTTTTTATCCATTCTGATACCCTGTGTCTTTTGACAGGGGCATTTAGCCCATTCACATTCAGGGTAACTATTGAGAGATATGAATTTAGTGCCATTGTATTGCCTGTAAGGTGACTGTTACTGTATATGGTCTCTGTTCCTTTCTGATCTACCACTTGTAGGCTCTCTCTTTGCTTAGAGGACCCCTTTCAAGATTTCCTGTAGAGCTGGTTTGGTGTTTGCAAATTCTTTCAGTTTTTGTTTGTCCTGGAAGCTTTTAATCTCTCCTTCTATTTTCAATGATAGCCTAGCTGGATATAGTATTCTTGGCTGCATGTTTTTCTCGTTTAGTGCTCTGAAAATATCATGCCAGCTCTTTCTGGCCTGCCAGGTCTCTGTGGATAAGTCAGCTGCCAATCTAATATTTTTACCATTGTATGTTACAGACTTCTTTTCCCGGGCTGCTTTCAGGATTTTCTCTTTGTCATTGAGACTTGTAAATTTTACTATTAGGTGACGGGGTGTGGGCCTATTCTTATTGATTTTGAGGGGCATTCTCTGAACCTCCTGAATTTTGATGCTCGTTCCCTTTGCCATATTGGGGAAATTCTCCCCAATAATTCTCTCCAGTATACCTTCTGCTCCCCTCTCACTTTCTTCTTCTTCTGGAATCCCAATTATTCTAATGTTGTTTCGTCTTATGGTGTCACTTATCTCTCGAATTCTCCCCTCGTGGTCCAGTAGCTGTTTGTCCCTCTTTTGCTCAGCTTCTTTATTCTCTGTCATTTGGTCTTCTATATCACTAATTCTTTCTTCTGCCTCATTGATCCTAGCAGTTAGAGCCTCCATTTTTGATTGCACCTCATTAATAGCTTTTTTGATTTCACCTTGGTTAGATTTTAGTTCTTTTATTTCTCCAGCAAGGGCTTTTATATCTCTCGAGAGGGTTTCTCTAATATCTTCCATGCCTTTTTCGAGCCCGGCTAGAACTTTGAGAATTGTCATTCTGAACTCTAGATCTGACATATTACCGATGTCTGTATTGATTAGGTCCCTAGCCTTCGGTACTGCCTCTTGTTCTTTTTTTTGTGTTGAATTTTTACGTATCTTATAACTGGAAGCTTATAGCCTAACAAATATTTTTGTCATGTTCTTCTGTCTCTTTTGAAAGAGATAATTTTTGAAACACCTTTGGGAGGTTTTGCAAATTATGTATGACTTGTTTTAAGTCTTTATAAAAATTAATTAATTTCAAATTACTTTTGATATGATTATGCTTCTTCTTTTGGACAATGCTTTTATGACATAAATCAAAACAATCTCCCACTAGAATGAAACAATCTGAAAGCAAATACATTGCGAATAAATAGTTTAATTTAAAGTAAAAAAGCTTTCTTTGGATAAATGCCTAATAGTGCAATTGCTAAGTGATAGGGTAGTTTTATTTTTAAATTTCTGAGGAAACTCCGTGGTGTTTTCCATAGTGGCTGCACCAGTTTGCATTCCCAACAGGAGGGTTCCCCTTTTTCCACATCCTTGCCAACACCTTTTGTTTCCCCTGGTGTTGAGTTTAGCCATTCTGACAGGTGTGAAGTTATATCTCGTTGTAGTTTTGATTGTTATTTTCCTGACGAAGGTGACGTTAAGCATTTTTCCATGTGCCTGTATAAGTGGAATTTCAGAAACAAAACAAATGATCATGTGGGAAAATAGAGAGAGACAAACCAAGAAACAGACTAACTAGAGAGAACAAACTGATGCTTACCAGAAGGGAAGAGGTTGGGGAATAAGTTAAATAGGTAATGGGGTTACGCAGTGCATTTGTTGTGATGAGCAGGAGGTGTTGTATCTAAGTGTTGAATCACTAGATTATACACCTGGAACTAATATTACACTGTGTTAATGGGAATTTAAATAAAAAGTTAAAAAAAAATAAAAACGTTAAAAAAGTAGAAAAGATATGATTATCTTGATCAGGAAAAAGTACTTTATTCAACACCTATTCTTGATTAAATCTAAACATACCCGCAACTCAATGCATTCTGTATTATAATAATGTGTAAATATTCAACTACCAAACTACATAATTAAAGTTTTAAATAAAGAAGTATTATTCTTAGGGCACCTGCATGGCATAATCAGTTAAGTGGCTGACTCTTGGTTTTAGCTTAGGTCATGATCTCAGGGTCCTGAGATTAAACCTGCATCAGGCTCTATGCTCAGTGCTAAGTTTTCTTGAGATTCTTTCCACCTGCTTTACTCTCCCCCTCTGCTCCTACTCACCCACCCCTGTCATGCATGCTTGTACTCTTTCAAATAAATAAAATCTTTTTAAAAAAAGGAAATATTATTCTATAATTCTAGGAAATCCAATTATAACCTATTGAGAAATAAGAAATTAATTTTTGTAGAAAAAGAGCTTCTGTAAAAATTCATGAAATAATTAAAATTCACTATTTAATATACTCTTTTTATTTTTAATATAATTGAAATATAATAGCAAGAATATGGAAAAATCACTACCCCATACTCTATTTAAATACTGAGCTTGTTCTCAATCTCAGAGGCCATCAGTTGAAGAAGAGATCTGGCCCTCTTGAGAAAGAACCAGTAATGTGACTACAAGTATGTATAAACATGTGTGTATAAATATACATTTTTTTTTCCTTCCCAACCTTTGCCAAAAGGGTCATGGAGTTATTTAGCAGAGCAACAAAACACTGAGGAAGGGAATATCCAGATCTTTTGAGGAATTTTTAGATTTAGGGATCTAAATTTTTGTGCCTGATTTTGTACCTGAGACCCAAAAATGCTACAATTGGTCCCTTGGAATGTGGAGACCAGGTGATACATCTAATTCTGGCCCACATTCTTTTACTTTGAATTCTGTGATCCTTAGACCTATCTTGAGGTTATTTTCCTGAACTCTTAACTTTCCGTGTATTATTATCTCAAGAGAATCAACCAGTTACATGTGGCAAGTTGGTTATATTGGAAAGAGGGATGAGTAAATTTGTATTTGCTGGGATTGTCACATACTCTGGAAGTAAATTTGCCTTGACTGTTCACATTCACTTTGCCAGTACCATTCTCTGAGGACTTGGGGTCACAGGATCACACATAACATGGCCTCAGAGCCAGGGAATCACTTTACAATGAAGGCAAAACAATGAAGTACACATGATCACGGGATCAACTCTTTCTGCCTAATATTACTCAGCTGCTGACCTGACGGATCTTTGAGATGGCCCTTTTAAAGGCACAGGAAAAGTGTTACTTTGATGAATATATGATGTGTAAATGGGAAAATTTGAATGTGATATGATATGGATATGGAATATGATGTGGAAATGGAAATGCTGCTGCTGCTTTGTTTCCAGTAACTAAAATACAAGATCTTGGGAATCAAAAAGTAGAATCAGAAATACTTGTCTTCATCATTTTCTTAACCCCATTTGGGGAATTTGGGATTTCATCTATGCAGTTTTTAGTTTGTGGAATTAGAGATCTTTGTGTCCAGAGGTAGAATACTTTCACCAGAAAACACAAAGTCTCCAGTATGTGAAACATTATAACACCTCCCTCCTCACTGTGGGCTCCTCATGCTGATAGGTCAGGATCCAAAGGTAGAAGAGTTAATTGAACATTATTTATTTGAGATGCTAAGATTACTGCTGCGTAATCAGGGCAGTGAAAAGATTGTCTGGAATTCAAGGACAACTGAGGATACTTATTTTGGCTACCATTCCTTGTGATAGCTGTCATAGGTGCTTTCTGCGATCACTTCCCAAATACATTTTCTGCACCTAACTCTCTACTTTAGGGTCTTTCTTTGGGGGAATTCAGGTAAAGAGGTGGATAACAATAATTCGCTACGCTGCAGAGGATGCTCACAACCCCTTTAATAGTTGGCACATCTACTTCCCCAGCTGCTATAGAGTTTGATTGCTAACAGCCCTGCTTTCTTGGGAGCCTTGCCACTCTTCTCATCCAACAGAGGGAAGCTATCTTGCTCTCACCATGGACGTCAGTAAATGACTTGGCCTTAAGGTAGGATAAATTGTGTTGTATAATTTTTGTTCTAGAACCTTTTTGCAGTATTAGACTAAAGCTAGTCTTCAGAGGAGTCATAGGCTTGTTTGCTTAGCATTCCTCTCCTTTCCCCTTCTACTGCTTTATCCCTCACACTGTCCTCCGTGCATTTCTTTAAACAATCACTTGAGTAGATGAAAAAACAAATGCTATCACAGGCTTTGCATCTTGAGAAGCTGAACTAAACCACATGATACCTTATCTGAGTAAAGCCTTTATGTATGTGGGAACTCCAGATACTAGATAGACTGCATAGGTGGGAAGGAAGAAAAGGACTCATTAGGAAAGCAAGTGCAGTTAGAAATTTTCTGTTCCACATAAAGGAGGCTTATGTCTGCTATTTCAAGGTGTTAAATCCTAAGGGGAAGCAATGACCTAATCTCCAGAGAGTTTTGAAGGATTCAAAAGCAGAAGGACTTCTGTGTATGTTTACAAAGCTGCAAGATTGCAGTAAGAAATGGCTATGTAGTATTAGTATAGGAACTTGAGTAGGTGCACGGATTTCTGGGATGCATCTTTGGGGTGAATCAAAGGATGATTCCTTTACACTAATACGAGGTGACAATCCTTGCATTGTAGAGTTCTGTAAACCACCACATAGAATAGAAACTATAGAATGTTTCCTTGTGTATAAGACAATATAACATAAGTATAATGTAAACCAAACATAACATAGAGAACCATTGGATCCAAAGAGACCTCATGGAAGAAATCAAAGACCTTTACCAAAGTGACTTACATGAAATGAAAAACTAAAGGCCAGAAGAAGCAGTTGAGGTCAGACTAATAGATGACACCTGAGGATCATGACCGGCCCTCCCTGGAAACAGTTTTGCCTGTTCAAACACCCGCCTTTATTCAAACAAAACTTTGGAGAAAAACAGAATTTACCTAATTTTCACTGGTCTGTAAAAGAAATTAATGGACTTTTATTTTAATCAAAGATCATCCTCATAAGATACATATCTCCAATACTTAAATTTATAATATAAATAGTTGCTAGGATTTATATTTATTTATAATATAAATAGTTGCAAGGATTTATAATATTAAATGAAAATAAAACCTAACCAACTTAAAGTTTTAATCTCTATTGTTGTAAAGCTGGTAATGGCAAGTAATAGCAAAATGCAAAAAAAAAAAAAAAAAAGTGATAGCAGAACTTTGGGCAGTATTTATAACAAATGTTTTCAGAAATACATGCTTTAAATGGGCAAATAGCTGTATTTTTAGAAAGCAAATGTTACTTAGAATCTGAATAAATAAAGTTTCCCCAAGGAAAAAAAATCTTTTAAATTTCTATTGTGATTTATTATTTAAAATTTATTCAATATTTGCTGATTGAATCCCAACTAAAAGTAATAGTTGAAATATCAGTTATTCACTTTTTTTGGATGAAGAACTGGGACTTGATTCTAGGAAAATTATACATGTTATTTGATATAATTGTTAAATTCTACACTTAGATTCTCCACTTTCTATTCGAACTCTATTGGTCTTTCTGATATACTGTAGCTCTTGCTCTATCACCATATTATTTTGTGTGAGTAGTAAATCGCTTGGAAAAATGGATATCATGTACAAGTATAGCATAACTCTTCCTCAAATAAATTTAGTCAGAATATACTAAGGGAGATTATAACAGCTAACACAAAGTAATTACGTTTTGTTTTCCTTTGGAATTTAAAGTTTTGCTATTTGGAATACAACCTCATGGGAAATTTGGTTTTCCAAATTAAGGCTATTGTTACTTTGGGTTCTTATAAATAGACTGTAATTATATAAAGATATATTAGTCCAGAAACATATTTTAAATTAAATATTAATTTAACAAAAATGATAATTACTCTTCAACAAGAGACCAATCAAGTTTCTTTGTTTCATGAAGAAAAAAATCAAGGATTCATATGTAAAGAAATTTTGTGCTTCATCTAGCCAGAGAACTTTATTTTGAAGATCAAGATGCAAAGGAGCACCTGGGGGACTCAATCGGTTGCATCTGACTTCAGCTCAAGTCATGGTCTCAGGGTACTGGGGTCCTGGAATTGAGCCCTGCATCCCATTGGGCTCTCCACTCAGCAGAGATTCTGCTTCCTTCTCTCCTGTCCCTTCCCCCTACTTTGCTTGCTCTCTCACTTTCTCTCAAATAAAATCTTAAATAATAAACAAATAAATAAATAAATATCAAGATGCAGAAATCCTAAAATTGAAATTTCTCACTTCTATAATTAGTTTATAGTAGATTTAGGACTTCTCAGGGATTTTTCCACCAGACCATGCTGAGAATAGTGAGAATCTTAGATTTTTTATATGCCTTGGACTTCAAGGTGCTTGACTTCCCATTTAATGACTTAAATAGTAACTATTAAATAGTTAATACTTAAATAATTAATCTCACCTTTAGTCAGTTTACAATAATAGCATGTATAATACCTTAACATTATTGCATTGTGAACATTTACTATGGAAATGGAAAAAATAAAGTCAAATTGATTAAAAAATATATAAAACCAGACATAAACAATGTTGAGAGACTTTTAGAGTAATTAGTGCTGTACAGGAATTATTTTAGTAGTTTTATAACACACTTATTGGAAACTACACTGAAAAACAATACTGTGCAGTGTAATTACATTATAAACTACATGAACTTTATCCTTTGACAGAACAACTTCCAGAAATAGCTCTTCAAAAGCTTCTAAGTTAACAGGGTTATTTTCTATCTGAAATTATTCATCATGTCTGAGAAATAACTGATAGGTTTTTAAAACTGCGGTTATTTTAGATGATATTAGTAAGGTGCTTTTAAAAAATCATTGAGAGGGAGATTGAGAGAGTACACACGCACACTCATAGATGTGCAATTTGGGGGAAGGGCAGAGGAAATGGCAGAGAGAGAATCAAGCAGCTCCCCAACGTGGGGTTAATCTCATGACCCCGAGATCATGACTTGGGTAGAAAACAAGAGTCAGAGACTTAACCAACTGAGCCACCCAGGTACCCATGTTGAGATTTTTTTTGAATTACAATTCATAGTATATTTTGCTTATCTGGTACTTCTTAAGGCAGTGATAACTGTAACCTTTTTAAATTACTGTATTTTTCTTATATTAAGTAATATTAGTCTTTACTCCTGTAGCCTTAAGGTATAATAATAGTAACAAAAATTGATAGCATACATCATAATCATGACTAGAATGGAGTGGAATAAAAAAGTATGAATTATATTTCTATGCTTTACAAAATGTTAGGAGTTGGAATATTAAAGAGAAAAAAAAATAATAGGATTTCCTACACTGATTTGGAAGTTCCGATCGTTTGTAAATATTAAAGGTTTAAAACTGAAATTCATTAATTTGCTGTATAGTAATTTCTCTGTGTGACAGAAACAGAATGTTTGATGGACTGCTTAAATCACTTCATTCACCACTGAACTGAAACTAAGAAGAAACAGCTGTACTGTACAAAGTGACATGACTCAAACATTTCAAGAATAGAAATGAAAATGAAATGGGTAATTCGTCATATCAAAACCAAAAAGTGAATTTATCTGTACAATATAATTATTTTAATTGGTGTTAGTTGAAAATGAGGACTAAATTTCCCAATCATATTAAATTACTACTAGTTAATTATGGGAAAGTGCAGAGAAATTTTAACCCCAACAAACATGATTGCACCTGCAGCACTGTTTATGTAAATTCATGCTTTTGAAATATCAGCTTCAAATCCTATCCACTAGGAAAGAAATGATATAGTAAAACTATTATTTGATATGTGAATATATTAGTGTTTCAAAGCAAGTTTTCCTTGTTTTATTTTTAAAAGTTTATTCAGGGGGCGCCTGGGTGGCTCAGTGGATTAAAGCCGCTGCCTTCGGCTCGGGTCATGATCTCAGTGTCCTGGGATGGAGCCCCCGCATCGGGCCCTCTGCTCAGCAGGGAGCCTGCTTCCCCCTCTGTCTCTGCCTGCCTCTCTGCCTACTTGTGATCTCTCTCTCTGTCAAATAAAATAAATAAAATCCTTAAAAAAATAAAATAAAATAAAATAAAAGTTTATTCAGTTTTTAAAAATGTATCTTTTATATTCCTATGCTATTATATGTATTGGTATCAAAGTGATTTACACAATTAAAAGTTGCAAAAAACTAAAAAAAAAAATTTCCAAAAACTTATTATATTAAGAGTATTATACAATTATAGTATTTAAGCCAAAAATAATTCCCTTTACATTTAAAGTAAGTTCTATTCTACTTGTTATAATTTCTTCTATTTCTGATATTAATTGCCATTTTTAGACCTTTTGTTTTGAGATCATTTCATACTTACAGAAAGTTTGCAATAGAAATACAAAAAAAAGCTCATATAAAAACTATATGAAGATTTTCCAATATTAACATTTCACCACTTTTTAAATCATTTCTATGTATACACATGTACTACTATTTGATCAGTTGTTTAGTGTAGTACCTTTATTCCCCATTTCAAAAAAAAAAAATTATACAACCATGCTACAGTGATCGAAATCAGGAAATTAATACTGAGACAATATTACCTAATCATTGAGACATTCAGATGTCAAAAATTATTCAGTGTTCTTTCTTGCAAAATGTTTTTAATTTCTAGTCCAGGCTCAAACCTAGTACAACACATTGCATTTAGTTGTTCTGTTTCTAGTTTTCTCAGATTTTCTTTATTTTTCATAACCTTGGCATCTTTGAAAATTATAGACCAGTTATTTTATAAAATGTCTCTTGATTTGGCTTTGTTTTATGTGTATTTATGATTAGATTCAGGTTATGTGGTTTTGGCAGAAATATCACCAAAGTGATGCTCTGCAGTTCTCTGTGCACCATAACAGGATGTGATAACTTGGCATTTCTAGGGGTGCCTGGGTGGCTCAGTGGGTTAGGCTGCTGCCTTTGGCTCAGGTCGTGATGCCAGGGTCCTGGGATAGAGCCCCGCGTCCGGCTCTCTGCTCAGCAGGTGCCTGCTTCCCTCTCTCCCTCTGCCTGCCTCTCTGCCTGCCTGTGATCTCTGTCTGCCAAATAGATAAATAAGATCTTTAAAAAAATAAATAAACAAAATAAAGACTGTTTTACTTTTGTTATTATTCTTGTAACAATATTCTTCTTAGTGTATAGAATGTTACTTAAGCCACTGTGTTTGTTACCTATTGGGAGTTCAGGATTTTTGTACTCTTTGATCAAGTGGACACTATAGTTATTGATTTTCCTTTTGGCATTTTTATCCCTTTTTTTTATCATTTCAGATACATATTTGAAGTGAATGTTTATTAACTATTACTTTTTTTCCTCTCTGCCTTTTTGGTTATCATTGAACTTAGCCTGATCAAGTGCTTCTGTTTTGTCTTCCATCAACATCTATGTAGAACCATGGGAAGATCTTTTAAAAAAGGAAAAACAAAAGGGGTGGAGACTCTGTGCAGCTACCACCTAAATTTTATGTTTTTAACTCTTCCCCATGTATCTTACAGGTATGACTTTCCTTCAAAAAGGTCAATAATTAAACAAGGCTTAAATACTTTATGCAGTAGACCAATTGTTGAGACATAAATTAGGGTTCATAAAATTTAGGAAATAGGATAGTCTCAGATATTCTAAAATCTCAAGAAATGTGTTTTTCCAAGAGTTTTGTCTTAAGAAATGTGTTTTTTTTCCCTGAACCTGAGTGGCAAAATAATGTATTTCATTGAATAATGAAGAGATTGATAGTAGAATATCTCACTGAATAATTCTACAGATCATTGATTTGATCAAAATGAATTGGTTCAAGGAAGTCATTTCTCTTTTATCTGCAACAAAGTATGTAGCAGCCCTTCCACAATGTAGTTGGTGTTTGAGATTTCCACTAGCAACAATTTTTTTATTAGTTCCTGCCTATTGTATAGCTGCAGGCCATGTACATAGTACTGGAGATGATGACAAATTTGTGACTTTTTGGACTTTTGACTTAAGTAGTCGGTCCAAGACCACCTCTGTGTTTAAGACAGTTCCTGTTGTTATCCCACTTTATTACTTAAATTCCTCAAGGCAAATGAGTAGTAATGGATATTTATCATTTTAATAGATTTCTATAAAAGAGTCATTTTAATAAATAGCTGTATAAAATACACAATTTTGGCTTGAGCATATATATCTCTGATGTCTCATAACATGAATTTATTTTTTAGGGGGAATTTGTAACTCACCAATAAGAGTGAGTTGAGAATAAAAGTGGAACTGTTATCATGATGCATACTCTCTGAAAGTCACCATACCTTTCCACTCTGTAACTTCAACTCAGCTTTATTCTATACTTCTATAGTTGAGATATTTACCGTCTCCTTTTATTTTTTCCCCAAACTATAATTCATCTACCATTTAAAAAAAAAAAAGGGGTGCACTATTGTTAATTGTGTTATGGACTTGAGTATTCCTCACAAAAATGATCTTACAATTTGGTGACTCAATCACTTCCACATGGTTGATGCTGAATGTGTCTCTCCCGATCCCCTTAACCAGCTGGTGTACCTGTATCCTAGCTAATGTGAAGCTTGTGCTTAATGGACAACTCATATCTGTCCCCGCTTTCCCAGAAAATTGCTCTTGGCCAAACATGCAAACACCTCAGCAGGGATTCTTCTCCCTGCTCTCATCTCTTTTGAGGGCAGACCTTGGCCAGTGACTGACTAACTGGTATAAGGGTTCAAAGTAACTTGCTACAAGGAAGCATTGACTTTTTGGTGAAATTTATGTTCCACAGATCCCACATGGGATTAGCCTGGAACTAATCTCCAGCTGAGATGACATCGTGTTTAAAATGTGTCTTTTGACCTTTACTGCATCACTTTTTTCTCTTCTCCTGAGAGATTTTCCCTAATAAGCACTTGAAAAAAAATCTCCATCTTAGACTCTGTTTCTGGGAAACTTGAAGTAAGATAGTGCATATGAGGAGTCATTCTAGAAAGTAGCTCCAAAAAATGAGATTCTCGATGCCAATGAGGATCTCAACAGTAGGTGTAAGTGGATTATTGACAATACTTGGAATGCTCTAGCGGTGTAATTGCTAAGACCTTGCCTATGATGGACTGGAATAGGATGTACTAAAAAGAGAGAGAGAGAGAGAGAAAGAGAGAGGATGCACTAGCAATGCAACATTCCAGGTGCCTGAGCACTATGGAAGAGGTAGTAATTATAGGGATAGTTGAATTGGATGGCTGCTTAAATGATTAATCAATTTGAGAAAGTGATAGTTTCAGATCTATTAATCAATGACTTAAAGCAATTTGTGAAAGTCAAAATGCCTCCTTGACAATTTTTAAGGAAACTCCTTTCTCCTGCAGCTACGGATGAAAGAGGCTGGCTATTGGGCATAGGGTATAATTGTATAAGTGGCAGAAATTCAGAGAAGACTGAATTTGCAGCCTAAGCATCCCCCATACTAGAGTCAACACCATAAAAAGAAAGGGTGACATGAAATATAAGGGCAGATGCACTAGGATCCCTGAATGCTTTGGTGCCCCTTGTTAAAAGAAAATGGCAATCCTTTACTTAAAGATCATGAAGAGGTCTTACCTCATGTAATTTATTGACAGGATAATTCTTTCTCCCCTTAAGATCTCCCTACCTCCTCTGCTTGCCATCAGACCAATAACTGTGGTCAAGTCCCCACATGTCCTACCTGGGGGGGTGAGTGAATATTTTAAAAAGTGCTGAATGACGGTATGTGTATGTGTGTGTGTATGTGGGTGTACTTTAACTGGATAATGGTTTTTATCAATATTTGAGCACTCTCTTGTGACTTGGGGTTTAATGCACTAGAAAGGGTTTTTAGTAACATTCTGATACACTGTTGGAATTGTCCCTGGAAATTGGGAAAATAGCAATGGCCCACGTTAAACAAAAACTTGCAGAAGAGTGGAGACAGAGTGGAGAAATGGAACAAAGTCTTGAAAAAGTAGGTACACTAAAATGTAAGACTTAAGAAACAACCTGTCTTCTTTGTTCCCAGAGAAGTCTTATAATAGCTCCAGTGATAACCTAGTAGAGTAGATTGTTCACATCATACAGGACCTCAGAAGTGGACGTTTTCTATTGAATGATGCTAAAAGCAGGAGATACTATTGTAGAAGTGGGCTCTCATTAAAAATTCAGGGTAATCTAACTTCTGAATAGAAATCAGGTGACAGCAGCTCAATTGTAAATGCAAGGTAAACATCATTTCCTTTTGGGGCAACAACACCAAAAGGTTGTGTCTGACCTATAGGATCTTAACATTACCTTAATCCGTTGGACATACTTTGAGTCAAAAGAGGTGAGATGGTGAGCATATAGCCACAGGATCCACTAGTTCTATCATATACTACATTATGCAGATGCTGCTTTCTGATCTAGCACAGTTGATGGTGTTACTGGGGTTCAGAATAAAGGTAACCCCCGCAAAGGTGATTAATTGTGAGGGAATACATGTTGAAAAGGATATACTACATAATTCAATATTTCGGCCTTTAGAGAGAAAATAATAATTATAAAGACTTTGGAATTGGGTATTCATAGCTGAGTTCTTTTGATACAGTGAAGAAAGAAAATGGCCAGTTTAGATCCGTCAGTTACTAATCCCTTCTTTTCATTCTGTACATTGTTCAGATATCAAATCTCTAGAATTACCTTCTGTGACCTACAAAACAACCATGGAGACTCATCTCTCAAATACCATACTGAAGACCCTGACACAGGGAACAAAACTGACATTCTGTAGCTTTAACAAATTCAATATATTGTGTGTTTATATAAAGAAACCCTTCCCCTAGACTACTTCTAACCAATTGCTGAGCACAATGAGTGAACTGGGTAGAACTCTACTATTCTTGCTGGATGCGGGAATCCCTAAATGGGGCACATCAAGCTACTTGATATGAGACTATAGGAAACTGAAGGATAATCATGTAAGAAAGATCATTTTGTATGTATTTGTGACTTCAATTTCTCCATTAGAGAAAAACCGACAGATGTGTTTTATATGAAATTTAATATTTCTTTTGAATATTATCTGATTCACATTATATAGCCCATCAAGTAGCTTGTAGCTTACATGATAGGCTAAATGATGGTTCATTTGGACAAGTCAGGTAACCTCATGACATGGGAATAAGAATAGAGGGTGAGTTCTACTCTTTGTTGTAGTTCTAATGCATATCAGTGACTTCTGTGCATAAATTGAAACTCACATGGGCAAAGGGTTTGAGAGGCTGAGGAAAAGAAGAATGTCCTTGGCCATTTTAGATTCAAACTCAGAGGGAAAAGGCATCCTAAGGATCATATTTGCCTGTTCTAGTTGATCATAGTAGTGGAACTGACAGGAATTTGAAGTAGGCTTTCTAGCATATTATAATTGTATTTGTATATCTGCCAAAACAAAAGCTACAATATTGTTTTCATTCATGAAAAGCCAAAACCATAATTTAGCCAAAAATATTTTTTACAGAGTTTACTCAATGCATAAATATTAATAAATATTCTAGGGGAGCCTGGGTGGTTCAGTGGGTTAAAGCTCTGTTTTCAGGTCAGGTCATGATCCTGCGGTCCTGGGATCGAGCCCCATATTGGGCTCTCTGCTCAGCAGGGAGCTGCTTCCTTCTCTCTCTCTGCCTGCCTCTCTGCCTACCTGTGATCTCTGTCAAATAAATAAAATCTTTTAAAAAAAAAGATTACTAAATATTCTAGAATACAAAATAAAAAACAATTTCATTTCTTTTGATGGCTGCATAGTATTCCATTGTATATATATATATATATATATATATATATATATATATACAACATCTTTATCCATTCATCTGTTGATGATATCTAGGTTCTTTCCATAGTTTGGCTATTGTAGACATTGCTGCTATAAATATTCGGGTGCACGTGCCTCTTTGGATCACTACGTTTTTATCTTTAGGGTAAATACACAGCAGTGCAATTGCTAGGTCATAGGGTAGTTCTATTTTCAACTTTTTGAGGACCCTCCATGCTGTTTTCTAAAGTGGTTGCACCAAGTTGCATTCCCACCAACAGTGTAGGAGGGTTCCCCTTTCTCCGCATCCTCGCCAGAATCTGTCATATCCTGACTTGTTAATTTTAGCCATTCTGACTGGTGTGAGGTGTCTCATTGTGGTTTTGATTTGTATTTCCCTGATGCCGAGTGATATGGAACACTTTTTCATGTGTCTGTTGGCCATCTGGATGTCTACATTGCAGAAATGTCTGTTCATGTCCTCTGCCCATTTGTTCTTTGGGTATTGAGTTTGCTAAGTTCTTTATAGATTTTGGACACTAGCCCTTTATTGGATATGTTGTTTGCAAATATCTTCTCCCACTCTGTCAGTTGTCTTTTGGTTTTGTTAACTGTTTCCTTTGCTGTGCAAAAGCTTTTAATCTTGATGAAATCCCAATAGTTCATTTTTGCCCTTGCTTCCCTTACCATTGGCAATGTTCCTAGGAAGAAGTTGCTGCAGCTGTGGTTGAAGAGGTTGCTGCCTGTGTTCTCCTCAAGGATTTTGATGGATTCCTTTCTCACACTGAGGTCCTTCATCCATTTTGAGTCTATTTTCATGTGTGGTGTAAGGAAATGGTCCAATTTCATTTTTGTGCATGTGGCCATCCAATTTTCCCAACACCATTTATTGAAGAGGTTGTCTTTTTTCCATTGGACATTCTTTCCTGCTTTGTCAAAGATTAGTTGACCATAGAGTTGAGGGTCTATTTCTGGGCTCTCTATTCTGTTCCATTGATCTGATGTGGATGGAACTAGAGGGTATCATGCTTACTGTAATAAGTCAATCGGAGAAAAACAACTATCATATGATCTTCCTGATATGAGGAAGTGGAGGTGCATCGTGGGGATTTAGGGGGGTAGGAGAAGAAAAAGTAGGGAGTTAGGGGGAGTTAGGGGATCGGGAGGGAGACAAACCATAAGTGACTCTTAATCTCACAAAGCAAACTGAGGGTTTCTGGGGGGAGGGGGTTGAGACATTGGGGAGGGTATATGCTATGATGAGTGCTGTGAAATGTGTAAACCTGGCAATTCACAGACCTGTACCCCTGGGGATAAAAATACATTATATGTTTATAAGAAAATAAAAAATAAATTTAAAAAAATAAAATGAAAATTTTAAAATAGGTTAACAGGTTAAACCAGCAAAAAATAGAAATAATAGATCCAAAGGACTTATCCAGAATGTAACTTAAAAAGTAAAAAAAAAAAAAAATATATATATATATATATATATGTGTGTGTGTGTGTGTTAAGAGACACATATATATATATATATATATATATATATATATATATATATATCCTATATATATATATAGGGAGGTTAAGAGACCTGCCAAGTAGATTAAAAGGGTTTATAGCATGTTTAATCAAAATTCTAGAAGGCAATAATGGAGTTATTAAAATTAGAAAAAAAACATTCCATTTGATGAGGAAAGGCCTCAAAATTTATAGAACTGTTGAAATCCATGAAACAGATCCAAGAACCCTAAGAACACCTTCACTTATAAATAAAAAGAAACTAATATTAGGAACATTATAATAAAAGTAAAGGGTTGTGTAGTGAGAAGACGGTGGGAAAAACAAAACCTAAGTGGAACCACTTTGGAATAAAAGCTAACATGAGAATCCAAACATGGAAACCAGAAGAAAGTGTAATATTGTGTATAATGTGCTATGAAAAACTAACTTCCCATTCAGAATCTGATATTTAGAGTCCCTAACCTTCAAGAATGAGTAGACAATAAAACTATTACCACCCAAACAAAAGTGGAGAAAGTTTATAACCAATATATCTTACCATAGAAATTTCTCAAGTATATACTTCAGTCAAAGAAAGTAATTCCAGGTAGAAGGGCTGAAGGCCCCCCCCCCCCCCAAAAAAAAAATCACTACACAAAATAAGTGTTGAGGAAGATAAATCAAGATATCTGTTTAAAGAATATTTAAATTTTTATGCATTTTCTTGTTTTTTTTTTTTTAAATTTTATTTATTTATCTGACAGAGAGAGATGACAAGCAGGCAGAGAGAGAGGAGGAAGCAGGCTCCTTGCTGAGCAGAGAGCCCGATGTGGAGCTCGATCCCAGGACCCTGAGATCATGACCTGAGCCGAAGGCAGCAGCTTAACCCACTAAGCCACCCAGGCGCCCCGTACATTTTCTTGTTTTTAAGAGATGTTAAAGCATATGTGTTCTGATAAAAAGGACTGAATACCGAAAGAGGTTAAAACTGATGGGATAGAAGCTGAGAGTGTAAAGTGATTGTGGTTTAGTAAACAGGGATTGTACATAGAGAAGTAGGAAGTGTGTTTTCTGATTTGAAAGTGAGAAGATGAGCAAGTTATGAACTAATGACTTCTTTTCTCCTTTCTCTTTCATTTCCTTCTTCCCTTCCTTCCTATTTTTTCAACCTGTGAGTAAGTCCAGGAGTTCAAAATAAGAGAGCAAACCTTCTTGAGAAGCAGGCGAGATTGGCAAACTACTAATAATCCCTGTGGTTCTCTCCTGCCTTCGTTGTCCACTGCTCTCCTCGAAATTTCTTACAAATTCTTGCAATTGCTGTTTCTTAAATTACAAGCAGTTCTATCTTGTTGCACTGGTCTTCTTTCTGAGCATTTATCTCTAACTCAAGAGTTCTGTTGTGGCTTTTAGAATCAGCTTCACCTTAATGTTATTTCCCTCCTTGAAAGCATTCAGTGGTGGAACCAAATTATCAAAATAAAGCCAAGCTCCTTTACGTAATGTGTCCCTTAAACCCATAAGAAACTTTTTTTCTCCTTCCTCTTCTACTTGCTCAGATTTTTTCCTCTTGCTTAGGAACTCCAATTCGTCACATCTCCGTTTCTCATTAATATGAGAATGCCTACTCAAAAGCCTTATTCTTAATATATTTCTATATTCAGGGGCGCCTGGGTGGCTCAGTGGGTTAAGCCGCTGCCTTCCGCTCGGTTCATGATCTCAGGGTCCTGGGATTGAGTCCCGCATGGGGCTTTCTGCTCAGCAGGGAGCCTGCTTCCTCCTCTCTCTCTGCCTGCCTCTCTGCCTACTTGTGATCTCTGTCAAATAAATAAATAAAATCTTTAAAAAATATATATATTTCTATATTCAGAATTTTCTTATAGAGGCCAGTTGTTATGGTGGCCAAAAATAATCATTTGATATCACTCGACATTGGGTACAAGATTTATACTTGATCACTTCATAATTTGATCTTAGAAAGGTTTTGAGTTTCTTCAAGCTTTAGTTTGTCATTAGTAAAATGCTACTAACAAGCATATTTGCCAGGAATATGATAAAAATTGCAATATACAAATGATGTATCTGACAGATGGTTCAAGAAATATTGACTATTTTTTAAAAAAGTAACAAAATATATTTATTTCAGCTTATATTCTTCAATATAAACATATTTACATACATACCTCCTTCCCCATTTCTTCACTTCCCACTGGATTTCTTATTAAAAATATACTCCATTAGTTTTAAAGACAGTATAGCAATCAATATTTTTAAAGTGTGTTGCTAGCCTCCTACCCACTCATCTCTGCCTAGGCTAATTTTATGATGAATTAGATTTGGGAAACTGATTTGAATATTTTGAGTAATGGATGAATTGTTAAAATTGTTCACAAAAATATTTACCAAAATGAGAATTGTTGCCTTTATCTCTTTGCCTCTTCTACAAATATTTAAATATAATTAAAAAGAAATGGGATATAATTTTATTTATATAAAGCTGTTACAGAAACTTTTTTAAGTAAATAAAGTAATTTGTTCTTAGTTTTTTTGTTTTTTTTTTTGTTGTTTTTTTTGTTCTTAGTTTTTATTCACTTGAAGAACATGAAGGATTTGGTAGTACATCTTTACTCCACTTAAATGATAATTTGCTTTTTAATAGGCAGTGATATCATCAATTAATAAGCTCACATGTGCAGTTTATTACATTTGAGTAGTGTAACACTGTTATATACTTCTTTGCATCAGGGATTAGCCACTTAAAGATAAGATTTTTTTTTTTAGGGTGGCTCCGTTGTTAAGTGTCTGCCTTCTGCTCAGGTCATGATCCCAGGGTCCTGGAATCAAAACTTGCACTGGGCTCCCTGCCCAGTAGGAAGCCTGCTTTTCCCTCTCCCCCTCCCGCTGCTTGTGTTCCCTCTCTCACTGTCTCTCTCTCTGTCAAGTAAATAAATAAAAATTTAGTTTAGTATTTCGATGTTACTGTGACAGGGAAGATTAAAGGCATATCAAAATTTTCCTACTGCTACCCATTCTTATTCATTGTTGTCCAAGTATCTTTTTTTTAGTCCTTGAACTTATTCCAAGTAGCAAAAATTTCTGTCAATAAAACAGTTAATCCATGGCATGGCATCTGAGTACAAATGAATAAATTAATAAATTAATCTGTATTATAGAATGTTACTCTGACTTTATACTTTGAAACATACATTTTCAGTAATGACTACACTCTAAAAGACTTCACTGTGAAAAAGGAAGACAATCATAATTTTTCAAATGTCAGCTTTATTCTTGTGTAATGATTACTTTCACTGACAGAAAAACTACTTTCTAGAACTCTGAAATGTAGTTAACTTGTTTTTAACTCTTAGGGAGAATATCCTAACAAGTATATAGAGCACTTCTTAAAGGAACAGGACTACCTCCTTTAAAAAAAATAATTTTTCCTTAAAATCACTTTTTATTTTCAATATTATGAAGAGTTTAGGAAAGTGTTTATATCTTCTTTTTAAATCAGAGGCTGAAAGTTTTTTCTTTCCATTTTTTTTCTTGTGGCACACTACACATAACAAAATTTACGATCTTAACTATTTTTTAGTAGTAAATCAGTGGTAGTATGCATATTCATAGTTTTGTAAATCCATCACCACCATCTTTCTTTAGAACTTTTTCTCATCTTGCAAAACTGAAATTCGGTACTTATTAAACAGTACCTCTCCATCACCTCCATTCCTCCCCTCTGTTCCTGGCAATTACTCTTCTGCCCTTCTGCTGCTTTTCCTCTGTCCTCTCTCTCTCTCTCTCTCTCTCTGCCTCACTTCTTCATCTTTCTCTTCTTTCTTCCATTTTTCCCCGACTCCAGGCTCTGGTAATCACCATTCTACTCTTTACTTTGTTGCTCTGAGTTCTGCTTTTTATTGCCCTCTCTTTAAACTTAATCTTAATGTTAAATAAACTTAAGCTTAAGCTAAACTTAGCATAATATCCTGCAAATTTATCCATATTATCACAAATGGCAGGAATTCCTTCCTTTTTAAAACTGAATAATATTCCCTTGTGTGTTTATTTCACATCTTCTTTATCCATTCATTTGTCAGTGAACAGTTAGACTGTTTCCATATCTTGGCTGTTGTGAATGACACCAGGAATGAACATGGTAATGCAGATATCTCTTCAAGATAGTGATTTTATTCCCTTTGGATAGTAAATTTCCTTTCCTAGATTGCTTGATTACTCTATGTTGAAAGGTTTTATGAAAATACAATTAAGAAATTGTTCTGAGCACTGGTAATATTTCAGTATATATACATATACATGCATATATACCTATCTATATACCTATCAATATGTATAGCCACATATAAACATTTTGAAAAACATTAGGCTTTATTAAAGTATGGACTATAAGAATGCATGTGTTAATGTGTCTGTAATTAAACGTTTGGGTCAATGTTACTATAAAATGTAAAATATTTCAATAGATCAGAATCTTGCCCAAACAAGTTAGTCATTTTGTATTTTGTAGTTCTATACTGAAAACATCAAAATAGCATTGTAAACAATGATAGACTACCATTATTTGCTTAAAAATAAGTGCTATGGTTCAAGGTCTTGTATAAATCATTAACAGAGATAATTTACCCTCATATATGTTAGAAGTT
Organism: Mustela nigripes; assembly: GCF_022355385.1. Lineage (NCBI taxonomy): Eukaryota > Metazoa > Chordata > Mammalia > Carnivora > Mustelidae > Mustela > Mustela nigripes. The sequence continues at coordinate 175,752,641 of NC_081558.1, forward strand.
ATGAACTGTTATAGAGTGTGCTGAGAGGACAAATAAAACTCCAGTGAAATAATGGCACATTATGTCTTTCCAAAATCAAGTGACTCAAATGTCACATGAGGACAATGATAATCTTAAAATAAATTTGCAACATGTGAAAATGTAATTAGCAGCTATTGAAAATATATACAATCTTTCTAATTTTTCATGATATACCCTAAACATATTCTTTAAATTTTTTAAAGATAATAAATATGTTTTAGGTAGATGTCAATATTATTTAATTATTAAGATATTTTCTGAGAATGACAAATACTATATGATTCCATTCATATTTGGAATCTAAAAAATAAAATTGAATAAATAAAGAGTGAGACCTATAAATACAGAGAACAGATTTGATTATTGTCAGGATAGGAGGTGTGGGGATGGACAAAATGGATGAAGGGGAGTAGGAGACACAGAATTCCAGTGATAGAATAAATAAGTCATGGGAATAAAAAGTATAGCTTAGAGAATATAGTCAATGATACAATGTTGTATGCTGACAGATGGTAGCTACACTTGTAAGCATGCATAAAGCATAGAAATGTCAAATCAAAGTTGTATTCCTGAAACTAATATAACTGTACATGCAGTTATATATAATTTCAATTTTATTTGAAATTGATTGAATTATCCTTATTGTTCAGGATCAACTAAATTAATATAATAGGTTAAAATACTAACTGTAATGTTAACAGCAAGGGAAATTTTTTGTGTTAAATTGCCACTAGCATGTAGACTTGGATGTGATCCCAACAGACTGACTTTAATTTACCTTTAAACCATTTTGCTATGTGGTTTGCTTTAATATATATCAAATCATGTTTTTAATTGCAAAGAATTCATAAATAAGGCAACATTCATTTTAGAAAATATTTGAAAAAATAATTTGATTATTGAATAAGGTCTTTGTCTATCAAAATAATTATTAAAAATGTTCTACATTCTTTTGGCAATTTCACCAACCATTTAAAATGTCTACATATTATAATAATGGTGAAAACAAAGCTGTTCTATATCCTCATTTTGTCATTTTTCTTTTCTTTATCTCTGGCGAAGTAAAAGTCAGAAGCCTGAATAGTGAAAGTAGGACACACTACATAATATTGAAGGAAAAAGTTACCATGTAACACTAGCAAATGTCTGCCTAAAAATTACACAGTTGAGACTTTAATTATTAACTAATTGGGCATGAGTCCAAGGAAGATGTTTGTAATAATTCATATGCTAGGCATGAAAGGTTTTAATATCAACTAATAAGCAGAATAATTTATGTTTTTTAGACAAAATGGGGAAATGCTAGAAAAATTCTATGATGTAAAAAAAGTTCAAATGAAAATAAACACATTTGTTTAGCAATAGAAGAATGTGGTAAATTAGAAATGCAGATAAAAGTTTGAACATGCTTTTAAAATACATCTATATATTTCTGTTATGATTTATGTACAATCATTACTTAAAATGTGACTAGAGGAACTGATTTGTGGCAATGTGAGAGGGAAACACACAATTTATATAACATTTTATTAAGAAAAAGCAAATTTTACATAGTAAGTGTTAATAAAAATCCGTAAATGTGGTAAATAATGTTCAGAGACAGATGAAGCTCAAGTCTGTAATAGAGATCTACTATTTGTTTTATTTTATTTTGTTGCTTACCTGGCGTTTCTTCTGCTAGGAATTACTCCCACCAGGTGGATGACATATAATCAGATTACACTGTGATCCTTTGACCACAGTGATAGGTCTATGTGGTCTGAACTAATCAAACCAGAGCTGTCTCTGGAAAGCTGACAGATTTCAGGGAAGAAGAGAACTACATTCTGAATTTGCTATTTGAAAATAATGTGAAGTTGGACTGCCAATAGCCATGATGTTTGCCACCCTGTAATGAGTTTATCTGAGAAATGAGAGAGTAAGCCCAGATGATACTGTTTGAATCTCTGTATCTATCTATGTCTAAAGTTAGTTTTGTCCAAGATGTTTCAATTATGTGAGAGAAAGTTTCTACTTTTCTTAAGATATATTGAATTAAAGGTCTCTCATTCAACTGAAAGAAACGTAAATTTATGATTGACACATGTAGAATAAACCTGACTAGAAATACTTTCAATAAAGGTTTCATAGACTAGTGCCTAAAATTTTTTAAGGGCTACATATTCTCAGCAAGATTTATAAACCCCTATTTATTTACTTATTTTTTTAAACCCCTTCTTAAATGAAGTTATAGATCTGAGTTCTGCTTACCTCATAGTAGTTTTTTTTCTTGTCTTGACACGATTTTAGCTAATTTTGCTTATTATTTAATAATAAAATGATTGTTTTGATGTAGCAGAATTGGTATGAAAATTTGATTTCTCATACAAAATCAATTTATTAGGCAAATTTTTTACATTTTTTATTTTGTAAATGTCTAATCTTCGTAATTTGTGTTGCATTTACACATGGCCCCTGCTAAATGCCTGCTTCCTATTATTACATGAGGAATGGCATATGCATGGAATTGCTGCTTTATCACTCACAATGATTATTTTCCTATCCATTTTTTCTGTCTTCTATTACAGTATAATTTTGATATAACTAGTAATGTCAAGGTTGACACAACAGCAACAACAACAACAACAAAAAAAAAAACACCATCAAACAAACTTTATGATGTGATACTTTTTATGGAAGATAATAAAATTTTACAGTTTTATAAGAATTCGTCTTCATTCAGAAATTATTCCATGTAAAATATCCTGGAACTACAAATATTCAACAGATGTGACAAAGTTACTATGCTAGACGGACATTCTCACAAATCATGCCAAAGAACAATTACAGTATATATTTATACAAGTCTTAGTTTCAACTTAAATGTAAGCTGATAGTGTTAGAAAAACTTTAGGAGGTGGAAATAGGGAAGAAGATTGTAAAATCATCTAAATACTTTAAAAATGGAGCAAAGAAAATAATGAAAGGAAAAGAAAAAAAAGTTTTCAACAAAAATAAGAACTGAAACTACTGAAGTTACTATGGAGACTAAGCTATATGTGGAATTACTCAAGCCCGGACTAAGTGTAAACAAGGTAAAAGTTGGGGGATTTGCTCAAAAGGAATTACTTGGGGAACTTAAACTGGCTTATTAAAAATCCCCTTTGAACTTCAGTATTGCAAAAAGGAGAAGGGAAATGACAGCAAAAAGGATTCTAGTCCATAAAATTTCTAAAATTGTCATGAGAAATGGCTCAAAGTAAGAAATGAAAAATTCTGAGAGAGCCTGAATGACCTATACAATTAACATAAAGATATAGAGGTTTTTTAAAAGATTTATTTACTTATTTGACAGACAGAGATTACAAGTAGGCAGAGAGGCAGGTAGAGAGAGAGAGAGGGAAGCAGGCTCCCCATTGAGCAGAGAGCCTGATGCAGGCAGGGCTCGATCCCAGGACCCTGAGATCATGACCTGAGTCGAAGGCAGAGGCTTAACCCACTGAACCACCCAGGCGCCCCAAGATGTAGAGACTTTTAAATAAATTGATTAATATTTCTATCATTGTACTTTCATACTGTGAAGTAATGCATTTGTTTACATATTTTTAGACCCTTAAAACTGCTTGCTTATTGAAGAGACTTTATGCATTATTCTTGCTACCATATTTAAAATTCTTTTGTTTTATAAAAGATTAATGAAACCAACATCTTTTCATTTTTTGTACAACACTTTTTAAGAAATATTATCAAAGTATAGTTGACATACAATGTTATGTGCATTTCAAATGTAGAACATATGAATTTGACAATTCTATACATTACTCAGTGCTTACCACAATAACTGTAGTTGCCGTCTGTCATCATAATTACATTATTACCTGTGTTCCCTATGCTGTATTTTTCATCCCCATGACTTGTTTTACAACTATAATTTGTATCTCTTAATTTCCTTCACCTATTTCACCCATCCATCTATTCATCGCTCCTCTGATAAGCTCCAGTTTCTTTTAAGAGTCTGTTTATTGTTTGTTCATTGGTTTTGTTTTTTGGATTCTACATGTAAGTGAAACCATATGGTATTTGTCTTCCTCTGTCTGATTTATTTCATTCTAATGTACTCTAAGATGATCCATTTCGAAGCAAAAGGCAAGATCTGATATTTTGAAATGGTTTCAGGTTCAAGTGAGTCTGCATGTAAGCCTTTCAAGAATAGATTTTCTTTTCTCTGATGTTCTATAATTTTCCAGGATGCACTCCCTGTTGATCTTCAAACCCAGATCTTTTGGGTGCTCATCTGTCCTGGGCAGAATCTAAGGATTCGGGTGCCTGATGTGGAACTCAAATCTTTTACCCCTCAGAAAAAACTTCTATAACTTTGAGATCCCTCCCAACCATAGAAATTTGGATGTTCTAGGCTGTTAACTGTTTCTTCTATCTCAGTCCTGTCCGTTGTTATGGAGGCTCCATCCAATTTCTAGGACCCCCTCAGGAGGGATTATTCCATATGTAGAGATAGATTTGTTGTGCACATGAGTGTAGGCAAACTGGGATCTTCCTATGCAGCCATCTTGAACACTCTGCCTATGTTTTCTTTTTTTTTTTTTTTTTTATGTTTTCTATCCCTTTGTTGAAATTCTCACAATTTTATGCATTGTTTTCCTGATTTGCATGAGAATCTATAATTGTGATTTTAAACTCTACATTGGATAAGTCATGTATGTCCATTTCATGAACATCAGTCTGGAGATTTGATTTATTCTATTTTTGGAACATAGTCCTCTGCTTCTTCATCCCCCCCCCCCCCCGACTCTCTACACTGTTTGCTCTGCATGATAAAACAGCCACCTTTTAGTTTTGGAAGACTGGTCTTATGTAAGATATAAACTTCATCAGTAAGCTTTGCCTTATCTCCTGATTCCCTCTCAATTCTTGTGATTTCCAATCAACCTTCTTAGTAGTTTTTGAAAAGCTTTATTATTGAAGTATAGTTGATGTACAGTGTTATATTAGTTTCTGGCGTACAACAGAGTGATTCAACAATTCTATACATTATTCAGTGACCACAATGATAAATGTAGTTATCACCTCCACTGTAAAATCCAAGTTTGCTGCCTGACTTGAAAGACCAATACTCAAAAGACAAGTTTGAATAGAAAGGAATTTGAATTTTATTCAGTAGGTTGGCAATGTGGGGAGAAAGCGGACTCTTGTTCAAAAGCCAACTCCAACATTTTTAGCCTGGCCCAAGGTTACTTTTGTTTGTTTGTTTGCTTGGAATTTAGGGTAGGTAATGAATGAAGGGAGTTCAGTGGTCTGCAACATTTCTTGATTACATGCAGATTCGATGGTGCCAGTTATAAACATTCTCTCAGTGTGAGGTAGTCCAGTTCTGTTTTGTGATGTGGAGTGCTCTATTCTTTCTGCAGAGGAGGGGAAGGTCAGCAGGGACAAAAGGGAGTTTAGTAAAATCATTCCCGTGACCTAAGAAAAAAGAAAGAAAAAGAAAAAAAGAACGGCTTAAAAAAAAAAATGCTAGGCTAATCGTAAAGTCTCAAGAACTTCAGACAGATTTGCTGGCCTCTGTGGCCCTGGGAAAGTTTTAGCCCTTCCTCCATTCCTCAAAGCCAGTAGTCTGTCTGCTACAGATTAAGGGACTGATGTCAGCAAGTAAGGGGGGGGGTCAAGTTGGAGCAACATAACCCTTAAGACCAGTAGGTGTGCTTTAACATTGCCATTAAACATTATTTCAGTATTATTGACTATATTTCCTATGCTATTCTTTTCATCCTGTGGTATTTCTTTTATAGCTTAAAGTGTGCAAATCTTAATCCTCTTCAGCTATTTCCCAACCACAGAACCTCACTTTTCTCTGGCAACCACCAGTTTGCATTTCTGAGACTGTTTAATTTTGTATGGATCAGTGTGTGTGTGTGTGTGTTTTAGACTCAACATATAAGTAAAATATGGTATTTATTCTTTGTCTAACTTAATTCACTTAGCATAATACCCTCCAGCTCCATTCATGTCATTATGAATGACATGATGATATGGATGGATGATATGATATTTATATTTTTGATTCTTTGAAGAAATTCCATACTTTTTTCAATAGTAATTGCATCAATTCATAGTCTGAGCAACAATGCAAAAGTGTACATTTTTTTCTACATCTTCACTAACATTTGCTATTTCTTGTTTTTGATACTAGCATCCTGACTAGTATGAGGTGATATATCACTGTGGTTTTGATTTTCATTTCCCTGATTAGTGATGTTGAGCATCCTTTCATGTGTCTTCTGGCCATCTATTGGTCTTTGGAAAAAAAAAATGTCTATTCAGATCCTCTACCCATTTTAAAATTGATCATTTGTGTTTTTTGGTGTTGAGTTGTATAAGTTCTTTATATATTTTGGATAATAATCCCTTATGATATATATCATTTATAAATATTTTCTAATTAGTAGGTTGCCTTTTTGTTGATGGTTTCCTTTGCTGTGCAAAAGATTTTTATTTTGGTGTAGTAACAATAGTATATTTTTACTCTTGTTTCCTTTGCCTGAGGAGACATATCCATAAATGTGTTGCTCAGGCTGCTATCCAAGAAACTACCTATGCAGTCTTTTAGGAGTTTTATAGTTTCAAGTCTCACATTTAGAACTTTAATCCATTTGAGTTTATATTTGTCTATGGTATAAAAAAGTAGTCATCAATGAAAAGTAGTTTCATTGTTTGGTATATAGCTGCCCAGTTTTCCCAGCACCATTTGTTGAAGAGACTGTCTCCCTTATTGCGTATTCTTGCCTCCTTGTCAGAGGTTACTTGACCATGTAAGCATGCGTTTATTGCTTGGTTTTATATCCTGTTCAATTTATCAATATGTCTTTTTTTTTTGTCAGTAAAATACTCTTTTGATTAATTTAGGCTTATACTATATCTTGAAATCAGGGAGCATTGTACCTCCTTTCTCAAGGTTGCTTTAGCTATTCAAAGTCTTCTGTGGTTTCAAAAAAGTTTTCAATTTTTTTCTAGTTAAATGTAAAATGCTATTGATATTTGGATAGGGATTGTATTAAAATTTTAAAATGACTTTGGCAGTATGGTTATTTTAATTTTACTAATTCTTTCAATCCATGAGCATGACATATCTTTCCATTTGTGTTGTCTTCAATTTCTTTCATCAATGTCTTACTGTTTTCAGAGTATAGGTCTTTTACCACTTTGATTAAATTTATTATGAGATATTTTATTCTTTTTATGCATTTGCAAATAGGATGATTTTCTTAATTCCTCTGGCTGATACTTTGTTATTAGTGTAAGGAATGCAACAAATTTCTGTATATAAATATTGTCTCCTGCAACTTTACTGATTTCATTTATTATAATTTTTTTGGTGAAATTTTAGGTTTTTTTATGAGTAGTATCATATCTTCTGCACATAATGACTTTTGTTTCTTTCTTGCCAATTTGGATGCCTTTTATTTCTTCTCATTTTCTGATTGCTTTCCCTGACACTTCCTATACTATGCTGAGCAAAAATGGTGAGAGTGGACATCCTTGTCTTATTCTTGATCTTAGAGCAAATCTTTCAGTTTTTCATAACTGAGTAGGATGTTGTGAGTTTGTCATTTTTAGCCTTTATTATGTTGAGGTATGTTCCCTCTAAACCCACTTTGTTGAGGTTTTCATCATGAACAAATGTTGAATATTTCCAAATGATTTTTAAATCTACTGAGATTGTCCTATGATTTTTATCCTTCATTTTGTTAATGTGATATATCATGATGGTTAATTTGCAGATATTGAACCATTCTTGTACCTCCAGAATAAATCACACTTGATTGTGGTGAGTGATCTCTTAATGTACTGCTTAAGTCAGCTTACTAATATTTTGTTGGGGATTGTTACATCTATGTTCATTAGAGATATTGGGCTGTAATTTTATTTCTTTGTAATATTCTTGATTTAGGTATCTGGGTAACATTGGCTCTAAATAATGAATTTTGAAGCTTTTCTTCCTCTTTGACTCTTTTGGAAAATTTTGAGAAAGGTGGGTATTAACTTTTTAAAAATATTTTGAAGTGGGGTACCTGGGTGGCTCAGTTGGTTAAGCAACTGCCTTCAGCTCAGGTCATGATCCTGGAGTCCCAGGATTGAGTCCTGCATCAGGTTCCCTGCTCAGAAGGAGGTCTGTTTCTCCCTCTGACTCTCTCCCCTCTCAAGTTCTCACTTTCTCAAATAAATAAATTACATCCTTAAAAAATAAAAATTAAAAATAAATATTTTGAAGTTTTAACCTATGAAGCTACCTGGTTCTGAATTTCTTTCTTTTTTTTTTTTTTTTTTTTTTTTTTTT
>NC_081558.1:175761093-175783650 GCF_022355385.1 Mustela nigripes
TTTTTTTTTTTTTTTTTTTTTTTTTTTTTTGACAAGTGATTCAGTTTTGTTACTAGTAATCAGTCTGTTCAGATTTTCTATTTATCCTGATTTAGTTCAGGAAGGTTATATATTTCTAGGAATTTATTCATTTCTTCTAGGCTTTTCTAATTTGTTACCATATAATTTTTCATAGTCTCATAATGTTTTCTATTTCCATGCTGTAAGTTGTTACTTCTATTTTATCTCTGATTTTATTCGAGTCCTTTTCTTTTTTCTTTTTTAAAAGATTTTATTTATTTATTTGACAGAGATCACAAGTAGGCAGAGAGGCAGGCAGAGAGAGAGGCAGGCAAGCAGGGTCCCTGCTGAGCAGAGAGCCCGATGTGGGGCTCGAACCCAGAACCCTGGGACAATGACCTGAGCCAAAAGCGGAGGCTTTAACCCACTGAGCCACCCAGGTGCCCCTCTTTCTTTTTTTCTTGATATGAGACTGGCTAAAGTTTTATCAATTTTATTTATTTTCAAAGAAACAGCTCCTTTGTTTCATTAGTCTTGTCACTTTATTTTTTTAATCTCTAATTTATTTATTTCTGCTTTAATCTTTATTATTATTATTTTTCTACTCACAGTCTTTGCCTTCAGTTTCTTTTACTATAATGTTTTATCATTTATTTGAGATTTTTCTTGTTTCTTGAGGTAGGCCTGTATTATTATAAATTTTCTTCTTAGAACTATTTTTGCTTAGTTTCAAAGATTTTGGATCATTTATTTCCATTTTTATTTATCTTCAAAAATATTTTATTTCCTATAAGTAGCACAGAAGTTAAAAGACAAGATGTTTTTAAATGGCACAAGATCCTACCTACTGGCTATACATTTGGGCCCAATGCAGAAGAAGCAGACAAAAGCACACAAGTGCCTGTTTTTCCTGGGAAGGGGTTTGACTTTATATTTTCCACTGTTTTTTGAGAGTCCATCTTTTACTCTGTCTGCATCTGGGTTCTGTGATCCTCCTCTATGGGGACACTAATGGGTTTTGGCACACCCTCAACTACGGGAAACCTCTAAGAACAAAGTTAGTTCTTAAGCATCAGACTCTTGATTTTGGCTCATGTCATGATCTCAGGGCTGTGAGACCAAGCCCCGCACTGGGCTCTGGGCTCAGTGTGGAGTCTACTTGGGATTCTCTTTTCCTACCCTTCACTTGTACTCTTTCTCTAAATAAATAAAATCTTAAAAAGAAAAAAGAACAACAAAAAAGACTGAGGTTCATGTCCAAGTTGGTGACCATTGGAAGGCCTAAACTCACCTCTCCATGGGCACACTGAACCTGTACCTACATATAGAACAATTCCTCCTGAAGAACTGAGGGCTGACTGAACAGCTTTGTACAACAAGGGAGAGAAGATCAAACGGAGAATGGCAGGAGAAATGAAAACACAGGAATGGTAGAAACCCCACCCCTGATACTGCAAACTGCAATAAGAAGGGAGAGACCTGAAGAATCAGGAAGACACATCTACTCTGGGGTAAAGCAGAAAAGCTATTGTTTAAAAGGGGAATGAGAGGGGCACCTGGGTGGCTCAGTTGGTTAAACATTTGTCTTCGGCTCAGCTCATGATGCCGGGGGCCTTGGTGGAATCTTGTATCATGTTTCCTGCTCAGCAAGGAGTCTGGTTCTACCTCTTACCCTCCCCTTGCTCATGCTCTCTCTATCCCTGTCTCTATCTCAAATAAATAAATAAAATCTCTAAAAGGGGAACTAGACTATAAAGTAACCGGGACTCAGTCAAATGTCTGCCTAATGGCCAGGGAGCAGGCAGAACAGATTCTCGGGTCAGAGGCACTGGCGAGCATCACTGTTCACATGACGCCTTCCCCTTAATCATGAGGATAGAAGCAAAGTCCATCGTTATAGCCAGCACGCTGCCTAAATAAGCCCCAGGCCAGTAGTCCACTCCAGTTCCAGATACAAGAAAAAGGGTACAAGAAAAAGCCAGGGTTCACAAGGACAACTAGGATATAAAGGAATTAATCTTCTGCTAAGTGATGGGACACTTACTGGAATATTCTCCAGAATTGGAGGTGCTACCAAGTTCCAGTGTTTTTGTTCCCCCTTGACCTTGACAATGCAGATAAAAGAAGCGTCTGGGTGCTCTGGATGGCATGCTGCTGCTAATGAGCCCTAGGACGCTCTTGATTTCTTCATTGTCCAATTGTTTGTTTAGTAACATGTTTTTCAACCTCCATATGTTGGTGTACTTTCCAGTTTTTTTTTTCTTATAATTATTTACTAGTTTCATACCATTGTGGACAGAAAAGATGCTTGATATGACTTTACTTATGTACTGAAACTAGATTTGCTAGTCCATTTCACAACAATTAAAATGCGAACCATGGACTGCTATAACTGATTTGTATCTGGAAATCTGTTATAACTTTATTGTTCTAGTGTGTTTATCTTTAGAAACATGTATATTAAGCTAAAGTTAAAATAATCTTGCATCTTTGAGCATCCAGCAATGGAGTCAAGTAGTATGTGGTGAAAATAATTCCCTTCATTCCATATAGTCTTTGTAAATCTCAAATACTAGTTTTAAAGCATAGCCATTAACTATCCACAGAATTGATAATCCATATAAGATGTTTTAATACAGAATATTCAGGATCTTATTACTTGAAGCAAGATATACACAATGATTTAAAAAAATTTTCTAAAGTCTAGGTAAATTTGTTAAAATATTCTCTAATGTGTATTACTTACTGTTAGTCACTTAGTGTCTTTTTTACACTTCAGAAGGTATGAAGTTATTGCAGCATTATATAGGATGATATTAACTAACATCAGTAGTCCTGAAATTAGTCATTTAATAATCTCTCCTTGCCCTGAATGAAGCTTGAAGTTTTGCAACTCACTATAAGGCATTTCTTATTAATGAAAAAAAATAAAAGAAAAGAAAAGTAAGAAAGAAAAAGAAAGAGAAACAAACAAACAATGCAATCTGCTATGGTGGCAGAGATCATTGCTTTCAATATTTGTGCTACTCATTTTTTTTTTCATGGCTGCCATCTAAGCTTTTTGTTTGTTTGCTATTCAGTCTTTTATATTTAAGGTAGAGGATGTAACCAAGAATCTCCCATTGCAATGTGTACAGAAATGACATGTACCACTTCTTAAACTTGCTCATATCAATCTCCTAAATGTAGCCTTCACATTGTTTCTCTGTCTGCTGATTGAATGGAAAGGACTTCTAGGATCAAGAAAAGAACAGAGTGAGAAGATGAAGGAGACAAGGTGTTTGAGTGACTGGGAGAAGTAGAACCTCCTTGTACATATTAGATAGTAATGGAAGAAAAAAATAAACCTGCCTATGAGAAGACACTGAAATTTTGGAATTGTTTGAGCAGTTACTGCACCTTGAGTAAAGCATACCGAAACCACAGTATTCTCATAATTATATTAGTTTGGAATCATAATCATATTTTCAGGAAAAAATTTTATATTTACATTTCATGTATACATTGATTTTATAGTTTTTTAGTTAACTAAAGTGATAACTACCTTAACTGCTTACAAATGAAAGGAAATAAAGCTCAATATTTTCTGTAATGAATAAACACACTATTGGTAAAGAGGGACACTTGAGTTGTGTGCATTTTTGTATTATAATTGTGATGTTAATATAATAAAGAAAAACAAGGAAAATAATTATCTTTAATTATAGGTGTTAGGAATGGCTTCATATAGAAATCTTAAGCAAGGTCTTGAATAGTGATTATGAGTTTGCTGGACAGCAAATGCAGCATGAGATGCATATACAGAATTTTTTATTTTGTTGCATTAAAATATTTTGTTTTTAGGGAATATGGCATCTGGAAATGTTCAATCTACTACTGAAAATATTAGAGGCTAAGAGAAATGTTAGATGCAAGAAATATAGGGGTGTCATTATTTTATAATTGGCAATAGCTACCACAGGAATGGATAAAGAAACCATCTGGTGATCCAACGGAGCAAGGGTCAGCAAGCTGTGAAACATGGGCTAAATTTGGCCTGCAACTTGTTTCAAAAATGAAGTTTTATTAGATTACAACAAAACATGTTCATTTGCATCTGGTAAAGCTGAAAACATTTACTATCTAAAGCTTTACAAAAAAAAAAAATAATAATTGTCAGCTGCAAATGTAGAGGTATAGATAGCTAGAAGAGACTTTGTATTAGAAGAGGATACATCAACATTAAAGACCAGTTAAGGGTGGCATGGAATGATCAGAGACATAAAATAGGAAGGACAAGATTCTGGGAAGTTAATAGAAAACAAAAGAAGTAGAAAATGGTGTTTACTCATCATGGCAGAAATTTGTAGTATGATTCGGTCTAATGACTATCGTATTGAACATCTAAGGTGGTCTAATGACTCTTTTATTGAACACCTTAACACTGTTAAAAAAATAAAGATTGAATAATATCAAGGAATAAATGAGAATTGAATAATGTTTCTTTTAAAATTTGCAGTGAAAGGGAGAAAAAAATGAAAAAAATATTAACTACTTGAGTGATAAAATAATGAAATTCTACATGTTACTTTATTTAACTTATTAGGTTAAATAACAAGAGCATGTTGCTAAGTGGGAATAATTAGAAAAATTTGTGAGAGGCTAAATGGAGGAAATCCAGTATAAAGACAACAAGATTAACTTGAATAAGAAAAGAGATGCCTCACCTTTTGCTGCAGTGGAACTGAGTTGACAAATATACATAGTATTATAGGTTAATTGAAAATTAGAAGTGATGGAATGGGGACATAACAAACATATACGTAGTATTCTTCTCTTCATCTATACTCTAGAAGCCAATTCATCTGCTTAGAAGCAAACGTGGTGGGCTTGAAGAGAACAATAAAGTACTCTGAAGGACAAAGTATACCTATTCACTTGAGTTGAAAAATAGACAATGCACATACAAACAAATTCTCTATAGTTTTACAATGTATTTTTATCTTGATGGGATAGTATTAGGTGAAGTTCTGAGAATTTCAATTAACTGAGTATGGGTACTCTATTTGTGAGGAAGGCCTGCCACAGGTTTTCCTCGTTAGACAATAAAAATTTTGAAATCCACAACAAATGTTATTGCTTGGCTGCCATTAAGGGTTCCAATACTTAATTTTGTGGCCATATCATAATAACTTGGTAGCATTTTAATCTCTTTGGTGGGGAGTGGTACTAAATACTGTATTTTCTTTAGATCGTTTTATATGCTCATTATATGAATTATTACATTTACCAATTATGTCTGAAATGAATCATCCCTAAATTTAACGCTAATTATGTAAATAAGATTTTTTTTTAAAGTACAGAGTAATTTACACCTATTTGAACTGTAATTCTTATTATTTCTGACTATATCTAAATTTAATGCACTTGGACAAAACAAAATCGGTATTTGAATTAAAACCTGATTACCAATTACTTATTTGTTTTAGTCCTGTGAAATTTGTATTTAGCAATTATATTAATTTTAGGAAAGTGGTTTTAATAGGATTGGAACAGGCTTCTTGAAAATACAGAAGCTTAGGTTTCAATTCTTGTCATACTTTACTGTGAGAATTCAAAGTTGTAACAATACAGAAATTTAATTAGTATGATAAGCTATTTGTCCTTATAACTTAATTACCCAGATAATTCTGAAGCTATGCTGGACTAGCTGTGAACATTTACCATTCCACAAAGTGCAGTATTGCCAACAGTATCAGGATCCTTGGGCAGACCCAGCTTGAATACAACGCAGCTTTGCACGATTAGCTCCGTCCTGTTTCTATCCCTAAAAATGTTCTGGGTCACAAGTTAAAATGATTTAAAATAAAATTTAATGCATTATCTTTCCCTGTGCCCCACCTGGGTGGCTCAGTTGGTTAGGCATAACTCTTGATAATAGCTCATGTCTTGATCTCAGGTTTGGACTGCACATGGGGCATGGAGCTGAATAAATGAATGAATGAATGAATAAAATTTAAAAAGCTAAACCAGTAAACTATAAGGCTACTTTTTGCTATCAACTATCCATTTAAAAGTACTTTGAACATTTTACTAATTGGAAAAATATTTTAGTTAGATAATTGACCTAATTATGTTTAACTCTTACCTTCAGAGTAATTAAACATGTCTCAATTATTTATTAATCTCCCAAAGTTCTTCAATAAAACTATTATACTGTTACTTTAACCCTAAAGTTCAGTTGAAGATTCCATGTTTCCAAAATACTGAATTTCAGTATTCCTACCCACATATGGTTTCAAAACTCCTGGAGTTTCTTTGGATAATTGAAAGACCCACTGAAATTTTTAAACAAATTTCAGTAGTCTTCTACTCATCCACAAGGGATATATTCTAAGATTCTCACTGGGTGTCTGAAACTATTCATAGTACTAAACCTTTTATATAGTATGATTTTGTTTTCCTTACATACATACCTATGATAAAGTTTAATCTATAAATTAGGTACAACAAGAGATTAACAACAATAACTAATAAAACAGAACTATTTAACAATATGCTATAATAAAATTTATGTGAATGTGGTCTCTCTCTCAAAATATCTTATTCTACTGTACTCACACTTCTTGTGACGATGCAATGCCTACACGTTGAAAGGAAGTGAGGTGAATTATGTAAGCATTGTGACATAATTTTAGGCTACTCCTGACCTTCTGACAATCAGTCACAAGGAGAATGATCGACATCCAGAAACATGGATAATTGAAACTACAGAACATGAAACCACAAATAAGAGGACCCTCTATATTAAAGCTGCTCTATGTTTAAAGTAATTGTGTATGCTGTCAGCAAATCAGGATAATGAACATGTCCCTTACCCTAGAAGATTTCCTTGTGTCTGTTTGTAAACCTTTCCTACTGCCTCCTGCTGTATATCACAAGCAACCACTCTCTGTCACTATAGATCTGCATTTCTACAATTTTATACAAGTAGAATTTTATGGTAAGTAGTCTTATATCTCTGGCTTTTTCACTCAGCATATTTATTTCAGATTCATCCGTGTTGTAGAATGAATCAATGTTTTATTTCTTTGCATTGTTCATTATCACATTGTATGGATATATGATAGTTTGTTTACCAATTAACCTGTTGGTGAACAAAATTATTTCCAGATCTTGCCTATTATACATAAAGGATATAAGCGTATGTGTATAAAAATCTTTTTAAAGACATATGTTTTCATTTCTTTTGAATAATTACTTAGTATAATGACTGGATCATATGAAAGCCATATGACTAATATTTTAAGAAATAACTATGATTTTTTTCTAAAATTATAAAATTTTACACTTCCACCAGCAGTAAATGAAAATCCAGTTCCTCCACGTCTTCAACAACATTGAGTATGGCCAATTTTCTATTTTTTCCATTATAATAATTCTAATTGATATATTATTAGTTTGTGATTTTATGGCTATTTCCCTAATAAGTAATGAACATCTTTTCATGTGCTTATTTAACATCTCTGTCTTCTTTGATGAAAGATTTTCAAACATATGTTCTCTCTGTTTTTAGTTATTTGTTTTACATTAAATTTTAGTTTATATATTATATATTCAAATTCCTTATCAGACATATTATTTGCAAATATTTTCTCCACTTAAGACCTGTCTTTTCATTCCCTTAACATTTCATCCCCTTAACATTCCCTTAACATTCCCATAACACCCCTTTTCATTCCCTTAACATTCTTTTTTAAATCTCAGAAGTTAACTTTCAGAAGTCAAAGTGTGTTTTTTTGGGATATGGACATCTCTATGGATGTGCAGTTGCTGCAGCACCATTTGATGAGACTATCCGTTTCCTCTTGATTTGCCTTTTCCTCTTTCTATAAAATTGTCCAAATAAATATGTACATATCTATTTCTGGACCCTCTATTCTCTTCCATTGACCCATGACAGTATGACATTCTGGCGATTAATGTAACTTTATAAGTCTATAAATCTAAAAATTAGGTACTGTTTGTTCTCCATCTTTATTTTTCCCTTTTTAGAAAATTTTTACGTAATTTATATTTGTATTCTTTGATACATTTTAGGATCCACTTGTCAATTTCTTTTAATAAACAAAAATCAACTGTACCTCCATGTGTAAGCAACAAATATAAGAAAATAAAAATTTTAAGATGCATTTAAATTAGTAAGACAAAACACGAAGAAAAAGAGTAATAAAATATTTGCAGAATAATTTTCCTCAGCAGCAAGTTTTTCCTTTAAAAAAGGTCTTAAAAAAGGGGATGTATCATATTCATGGACTGTGATAATCAATAAAACATGGTAAGTTTTCCCTAAACTGAATTATAAATTAACTGCAATTATACACAATATTTCTGTAGTTCTTTTTCTAAACCTAAAAAGACACATTCTAAAGTTTATATGGAAATGCAAAGGATCAAATGTCATCAAGAACAGAGGTTAGCAGGGGCGCCTGGGTGGCTCAGTGGGTTAAGCCACTGCCTTCAGCGCTGCCTTCGGCTCAGGTCATGATCTCAGAGTCCTGGGATCGAGCCCCGCATCAGGCTCTCTGCTCAGTGGGGGGCCTGCTTCCTCCTCTCTCTCTGCCTGCCTCTCTGCCTGTTTGTGATCTCTGTCAAATAAATAAATAAAATCTTAAAAAAAAAAAAAAGAACAGAGGTTAGCATACATGTTTTGTAAAAAGTAGGATAGAAATTATCTTTTTTATGCTTAAGATGTTTTTGTTTTTATTACTATATAGTTGACACAGTTTTATTAAAATGTACCACATATGATTTAACAAGTCTACACATTATGCTATGTTCACAAGTGTAGATGGTATCTATTGCTATACAACTCCAATGCAATAGCATTGATTATATACCTTATGCTGTATATTTTATCCTCATGACTTGTTCATTTCATAACTGGAAACCTCCCATTCACTCATTTTGCTCACCTTCTGACCTTTACTCTTTTCTGGCAACTATAAGTTTGTTTTCTGCATTTACAAGTTTGTTTTTGTATTTATTGCTTTTGTTTTTAGATTCAACATTTAAGTAAAATTCTATGGTTGTCTTACTCTGACTTCTTTCACTTATAATATGCTCTAGACCCATCCATGTTGTCACAAATGACAAAATCTCACTCTTTTTTGTGGATGAATAATAATTCACTGTAAATATATATACCACACCTTCTTTGGCCTTTCATCTATCCATTGATACTTGGGTTGTTTTCATATCTTGGCTCTTGTAAGTAATGCTCCAATAAGCACAAGTGTGCATATACCTTTTGAATTAGTGTTTTTATTTCCTTTGGGTAACCACCCACTAGTAGAATTACTGGATCATATGGTATTTCTATTTTTAATTTTTTGAGGAACCTCCATATTGCTTTCCACTGTGGCTGCACCTCATTCCCACAAACAATGCACAAGTTTGTTTTTTTCTTCTCACATCATTTTCAACACTTAATTATTACCTTTTTGATTCTAGCCTTCTTGACAGGTGTAAGGTGAAATCTCATTGTGGCTTTGATTTGCATTTTCCTGATGATTAGTAATGAGCATTTTTTAATTGTTGTGTTTGATGTGTTATATAAGTTCTTTATATATATTGTATATTAATCCCTTATATTTATATATATATATCAGTTGCAAATATCTTCTCCCATGCAGTAGGTTGCCTTTTCATTTTCTTGGATAGTTTCCTTTACTGTTCAAACTCTTATTATTTTGTTGTACTAACAGTACTTTATTTTTTATTTTGTTTCTTTAACCCAAGGAGATTTATCTAGAAAAACATTGCTGAGGCCAATGCAAAAGAAATTACTGTCTGTGTTTTCTTCCAGGAGTTTTATGGTGTCATGTCTAACATTTAGGTCTTTACTCCTATTTGAGTTTATTTTTGTGTATGGTGTTAAAAAGTGGGTCTAGTTGCATTCTTTTGCATGTAGCTGTCTAATTTTCCCAGTACCATTTATTAAAGAGAATGTCTTTCCCCCATTGTATATTCTTGCTATCTTTGTTATAGACTAATTATATGTTATATAAATATATAATAAATATATATGTTATATAAATTATATATAAATTATAAATGTTTATTTCCAGACTCTTCTGTTGTGCTCTATTGCTCTATGTGTCTACTTTTGTGCCAGTACCATACCGTTGTGATTATTATAACCTTGCAGAATACCTTCAAATATGAGCTTGTGATACCTCCAGCTTTTTATTCCTTCTCAAGATAGCTTTGATTACTTGAGGTCTTTCTGATTCCTACAAATTTGAGTATTATTTGTTTTCTGTAAAAAAAAAAAATATGCTGTTGGTGTTTTAATAGGAATTGCATTGAATCTGCAGATTGCTTTAATAGTATGGTCATTTTAACAGTATTAATTCTTCAAATCCATGAGCATGGAATATTTTTCCATTTGTTTGTGTCACCTTCAATTGCCTTTATCAGTGTTTTAGTTTTCAGAGTCATGTCTTTTACCTTCTTGTTAAGTATTTTATTGTTTTTGGTGCAATTGTAAATGCAATTGTTTTCTAAATTTTTCTTTCTGCTGTTTTATTAATATGTAGATACACAACTGATTTCTGTGTATTAATTTTGTACTCTGCAGCTTTACTGAATTGTCATATTCTAATAGTTTTTGATGTAGTCTGTAGAGTTTTCTACGTATAGTATCATGCCATCTGCAAATAGTGACAGTTTTACTCCTTCTTTATCAATTTGGATGTCCTTTCTTTTTCTTTGTATGTTATGATAGAACTCTTAGCATTATGTTGAATAAAAATGTTGAAAGTAGACATCTTTATCTACCCTAATCTTAGAGGAAAACTTTTCAGTTTTTACCATGGGAATGATGTTAGCTGTGGGTTTTTCATATAATATGGCCTGTGTTATGTTGAGATATGCTTCTTCTAAACCCACTTTGCTGAGAGTTTTTATCAGGAATGGATGTTGAATTTTATCAAATGCTTTTTCTGCATCTATTGAGATGATCATATAATTTTTCTTCTTTGTTTTGTTAATGTTATATATCATGTTAATACATTCCTAAATATTAAACCATCCTTGTACCCTGGCACAAATCTCATTTGACTATGGTAAATAATCCTTTAAATTTATTGCTGAAAGCAGTTTGTTAATATTTTGTTGTGTCTACTTTTATCAGGAATATTGGCAATTATTTTGGCCATTTTTTTCACTTTTCTGATTCTGGTATCACAGTAATGTTGACCTTTTAGTCTGTATTTGGAAGAATTTTTCATCTATTTTATGAATAGTTTGAGAATAAGTACTACTTCTTTTTCAAATATTTGGTAGAATTCACTTGTGAAAATGACTGGTCCTGGACTTCAGTTTTTTGGGAGTTTTTTGATCATTAATTTAATTTTCTTCCTACTAATCAGTCTGTTCAGCTTTTCTATTCCTGATTTAGTTTTGGAAGATTCTATGTTTCTAGAAATTTCCCCACTTTTTAAAATTGTCCAGTTTATTGACATATAATTTTTTGTAGTTGTCTCTTGTAATCCTTTTTTTTTTTTTTTGAAGGGGGGTCATGTTTGTTTTTCTACTTTCTTATTTCTGATTTTATTTAGGCCCCCCCCCTCTCTTTTATTTTTTAAAGATTTATTTATTTATTTGACAGAGAGAGATCACAAGTAGGTAGAGAGGCAGGCAGAGAGAGAGGGAAAGCAGGCTCCCCACTGATAAGACCAACACAGGGCTCAATCCCAGGACCCTGAGACCCTAACCTGAGCTGAAGGCAGAAGCTTAACCCACTGAACCATCCAGCTGCCCCTCTCTTTTCCTTGATGAGTCTGGCTATACAGATTTATCACTATTGTTTCTCTTCTCAATCAACTCTTGCTTATATTGATTTTCTCTATTTCCCTCCCTACCTTCCTTTCCTCCCTTCCTTCCTTCCTTCCTTCCTGCCATCCTTCTTTCCTCCTTCCCTCCCTCTCTTTCTTTTCTTTTCTTTTCTTTCTTTCTTTCTTTTTCTTTCTCTTTCTTTCTCTCTCTCTTTCCTTCCTTCCTTCCTTCCTTCCTTCCTTCCTTCCTTCCTTCCTTCCCTGTCTTTCATTTATTCCTCTTCTGACCTTTTCCCCCTTCTACTAAACTTGCAGTTTGTTCACTCTTCATTTCTAGTTCATTTAAATAAAATATTAAATTGTTTGAAATATTTCTTCTTTCTTGAGGTAGGCTTGTGTCACTTTAAAGTTTCCTCTTAAAACTGCTTTTGCTATGTCTCAATTTTTTTTAACACCTGTGCCTTCATTTTTATTTGTTTCCATGCATTTTTTATTACCTTTTTGATTTCTTGTTTGACCTATTAAGTGAGTAGTAAGATGATGTTTTGCTTCCATGTGTTTGGGGTTTTCCCCTTTTTTTCTTCTAATTGGTTTCTAGCTTCAGACCTTTGTGAATGGAAAAGATGCATGATCAATCTTCTTAATGTGTTGAGGTTTGTTTTGTGCCCTAACATGTGATCTATCCTAGAGAATGTTCAATGTGCACTAAAAAGAATGTATATTCTGCTCTTTGGGGATGGAATATTCTATATACATCTGTTAAGTCCATCTAAACTAATGTGTTGTTTAAAGACACTGTTTCCTTATCGATTTTGTCTTGATGATCTATTCATTGATATAAAAACAATGGCAAAGTTCCCAACCATGAGTGTATTACTGTAAAGTTCTCACTTTATGTCTATTTATATTTGTTTTATGTACTTAGATGCTACTATGTTTGCTGACAGACATTTACAATCATTTTGTGCTCTTGTTGTATTGTTCCCTTTAGCATTATGTAATGACTTTTTTGTCCTTCTTGCAGGTTTTGATATAAAGTCTATTTTAGGGACACCTGGGTGGCTTGGTCAGTTTAGCATCTGCCTTCTGCTTGGCTCATAATCCAGGGCCTAGAATCAAGCCCCACATCAGGCTCCTTGCTCAGTGGAAAGGCTGCTTCTCCCTCTGCCCTCTCCCCCATCTTATGCTCTCTCACACATGTTCTCTGTCTCTGTCTCTCTCTCTCAAATAAATAAACAAATAAATAATCTAAGGAAAAAAAAGTCTATTTTGTCTGATATAAGTAATGTTACCCTGTTTTGGTTTTGGGGTTTTTTTTTTTTGGTCCATTCTGCTACCCAGTGTCTTTGGGTCAGAACAATTATTTTTTATTTTTTATTTTTTTTAAGATTTTATTTATTTATCAGAGAGAGAGAGAGGGGGAGAGAGCCAGCACAGGCAGACAGAATGACAGGCAGAGGCAGAGGGAGAAGCAGCCTCCCCGCCGAGCAAGAAGCCTGATGTGGGACTCGATCCCAGCACGCTGGGATCATGACCTGAGCTGAAGGCAGCTGCTTAACCAACTGAGCCACCCAGGCGTCCCTCGGTCAGAACTTTTAGACCATTTACATTTAAAGTAATTACTGATAGATATATACTTATTTCCATTTTGTTCATTGTTTTCTGATAGTTTTTATAGTTTTCATTTTTTTCCTGCTTGATTTTCTTTTGATTGGTGACTTTATGTTTTGCTTTTTCCCTTTACTTTTTGTGTATCTGATATAGGTTTGGGGCTTGTGGTTAATATGGGATTTGTAAATAGCATTCTAAGTATATGACAGTCTATGTAAGTTGATGGTCACTAAAGTTTGAATACATCTTAAAAGAACTTTTGTATACCCTCTTCACATTTATATACACATTGTCCTATTTACACTTTTTTACTTCTAATTTGCTTACTTGTAATCATGACCTTTTCTTTTTTACTTAAAGAAATCCCTCTAACATTTCTTGTAACACTTGTTTAGTGGTGGTAAACTTTTTTTGTTTTGGAAACTCTATACCCACTTCTATTCTGAATGATAACCTAACCAAGTAGAGTATTCCTGATTATAGTTTTTTGTTTGTTTGTTTTTCCTTTCAGTACTTTGAATAATATATCACACCTCTCCATTTCTGACCTACTAAGTTTCTGCTAAAATATTAGCTGATAGCCTGATGTAATTTCTCTTATATGTAACTGTTTTCTTTTCCCTTACTGCTTTTAAAGTTTTTCTATCTTTAACCTTTAACATTTTAATTACTGTGTATCATGTCTCGACAGTCTAGATTCATCTTGTTTCTAGCTCTCTGTGTACCTGAACATGGATGTCTGTCTTCTTTTCCAGGTTAGGGACATTTTCAACTATGATTTCTTCAAACAAGTTTTCTGTCCTTTTCTCTCCTCTTCTTCTGATATTCCTATAAAAAAATGTTTATTTGCTTTATGTTGTCTAAGAAACCCTTAATTGACTTTCATTTTATATATCTATCTATATATATATAGATATATATAGATAGATTTTTTTTTCTTTTCAGTGTTCAGCTGGTTGCTTTCCATTGTCTTCCAGACCACTGATCTACATTCACTAATCTGTTGATGCCATTTAGTATATTTTTCATTTGATGTTATATTCTTCAACTTTGATTCTTTTTTATATTTTCTCTTTGCTGAAGTTCTCACTGAGTCCTTCCATTCTTCACTCTAGTCTGGTGAACATCTTTATAGTCATTGCTTTAAATTCTTTATCTGACATATTTCTTATTTCATTTCATTTAGTTCATTTTCTGAGGTTTTGTCTTAATCTTTTATTTTAAGTGTATTCTGTCTTCTCATTTTGCTTGATTTTATGAAATTTTTTCTATGAATTATACAAAACAGCTACTTCTTTTTTTTTTAAGATTTTATTTATTTGATAGAGAGAGATCACAAGTAGGCAGAGAGGCAGGCAGAGAGAGAGGAGGAAGCAGGCACCCTGTTGAGCAGAGAGCCCAATGTGGGACTCGATCCCAGGACCCTGAGATCATGACCTGAGCCAAAGGCAGCGGCTTAACCCACTGAGCCACCCAGGTGCCCCCAAAACAGCTACTTCTAAACTTGAAGGAGTAGGCTTATGTATGGTCATTCACTATGCAAACAGCCTGGAAATTTTGGCTGGCTTAGTGGAACTGTGGCTGGTATGGACTGGGGCTCCTGAGATGCTCTATAGAGGGAGTGCTCTTGTAGAACTGGTGTAGATAAAATGGATTTAAGTTCTGGGTGGTCCCAGGGCCTTCCACATTAAGAGCACCCTGGCTGAACCTGAAGTGGGTGCAAGTCAGGGTGTCCTAGGGCTCTACATGTAGAGGGTACCTTGACTAAGGTCAAAGAGAGGTACAAAGCAAGGGGTCTTAGAGCATCCACACAGGGTGTACTCCAGTAGGGCAGCTGAAGATGAGGTAGGTCGTGGACCAGGGTGTCCCAGGATTCTATACACTAAGGGTATCCTGGCAGGACAACTGAAGCTAAAGTTGGTGCAAGCTGGGATGGTCAAGGGCTCTTCACACTGAGTGTGCCCTGGTGGTATCTGAAACTGAAGTTGGTATAAGCTGGGATAGCCAAGGATGCTCAGCACATTGAGTGACCTGACTGGGTGGCTGGAACTGAGGCAGAAATGGGTTGGAGGTTCCTGGAGTGCTCCACACAGGGAATGCTTTGATGGGAGAGCTGGATCTGAAGCAGATATTAGCTAGGAGGCTCTAGAGTACTGTGCTCATCAGGGGCCCTGGCAAGCACTCTGAAGCTGAAGTGGTGTGGGCCTGGAGTGTGATGTAGTGCTTTATACCTCCAACACTTTGGTGCAAAGATTGGAGTGGCAATGATCACTAACCAGGGATGTCTGTTGTTTTCTGCCCTGTGGGCACCTTGTTGGGATGTCTGTGGGTAGTACAGGCTAGAGAACTGGGCCTCACTGAGGTGACAGTTTGGTTAGGTGGCATGGACTGGTGTGCTTTCAAGGTAAATGGGAAGTGTAGCCATTGGCCCATTACCTAAAGAGAGTTCCCTCACCCTCTCACACTCGGCAGAGTTCTAGGGTTGATTCTTTTATATGCTAGTTGTTCTTTAAGCCATGGCTATTTTTTTCTTTTTTTCCTGAACCCAGGGTGTCTGACACTGGTGTGAGCAAGGGACCCAGGATTTGTTGAAATAGTCAGCCAGCTATAATATCTGGATCCTGTGTCTGTTTGCACCATCATAGTAAAGGAGTAGCATAAGCCATGGTGCTCACTAGCCCTTCTGAACTAGGGAGAGTTTCAACATCTCTCCAAACTTTGGTGCTATTCTAAGGCTGATTCTGTTATATCCTAATTCTTCTTAATTATGACTTTCTTTTCTGTGCCCCAGGGCTTCTAGAGATGGTGTAGGTTAGGGGCTTGGGCCCTCTGAGTGGCAGACTGGCTATGGTGCCCAGAACAGTGCTCCCATTTGCACTATCAAAGTGAAAGGAAAACAAAAGCCATAGTGCTCATAATCCCTTTCAACCTAGTGTTTATGGTTTTCTGTTATAGGTTGTTACATTTTTTTAGGCTTATATCTACTTACATATTAGTTAAGTTTCATCTTATAATTATTTGTTAATCTTGTATCTTACAGTCTTTCTAAAGTCACTCTAATATTTGTATATTTGATTGAATTTTATTAAAATATAATACATAATCTCTAAATAAAAAAAATTTTTTTCTTGCAATATAGGTGCTATTTATTTGTTTTTTCTTGCCTCATTGCTCTAACTGGACATTCAGAATAGTTCAATAGAAATGTTGATATGCTTGTCTTATTCCTGATTTTTGTAGAGACTTTTTGAGACTATGGATTTAAGTGCACATTATCAGGTTGAAAAGATTTGCTTCTGTTCCCAGTTTAAGAGATTTTATATCTTCTTAAAGAATTATCATCATATAATATCCACATTGATCTCATCTAGTGGTTGAAACTTCTAACACATGGTAGTTTTCATTTATAGGATTTTGATTTGCTTTTTTTCTTTTTTTCATTTATTTATTTGATGGATAGAGATCACAAGTAGGCTGAGAGGCAGGCAGGCAGGGCGGGGAGAAGCAGGCTTCCCGCTGAGCAGAGAGCCCGATGTGGGGCTCAATCCCAATACCCTGAGACCATGACCAGAGCCGAAGGCAGGCTTAACCCACTGAGCCTCCCAGGCGCCCCTGATTTTTTTTTTTTTTTTTAAAGATCTCATGTGTATTAATTTGTTTTGGCTGCCACAAGAAAATTCTAGAGGCTGGGTGACATAAACACCAGAAATTATTTTCTCACATTTGGAAGTCTAATATCAAATGGTAGCTACTTTGATTTCTCTTGAGATTTCTCTCCTTGACTTCTAGACAGCTACCTTCTTGTTATGTTCTTATACGAGTTTTTCTTTGTTCACTGCAACCAAATACATATTATCTCCATAAACACAATTTAGTCCATAATGCTATATATATAGTTAACTTTCTGAAAATATGCAATAGATTGAAAATAACTCTTTTAACATAAATATCTGTTGGGGCGCCTGGGTGGCTCAGTGGGTTAAAGCCTCTGCCTTCAGCTCAGGTCATGATCCCAGGGTCCTGGGATCAAGCCCCGCATTGGGCCCTCTGCTCAGCAGGGAGCCTGCTTCCCTTCCTCTCTCTCTGCCTGCCTCTCTGCCTGCTTGCAATCTCTGTCTGTCAAATAAATAAATAAAATCTTAAAAAAAAAACCCATAAATATCTGTTAATTCTAATATCTGTATATGTTCTGGATTAGTTTTGTTTCAAATTTTTTCATCAATATGCATTGTGTTTCCAAATTCTTTGCTTGTCTAATAATTTTTTTTTAAAGATTTTATTTATTTATTCGGCAGACAGAGATCACAAGTAGGCAGAGAGGCAGGCAGAGAGAGAGAGGGGAAAACAGACTCCCTGCCAAGCAGAGAGCCCGATGCAGGGCTAGATCCCAGGACCCTGGGATCATGACCTGAGCCGAAGGCAAAGGCTTTAACCCACTGAGCCACCCAGGCGCCTCCTTGTCTAGTAATTTTAGATTGAATGCTAGATATTATTAATTTTACCTTAATGACTGTAGGATATTTTTACAAATCTATAAATATTTTAAAACTTTGTTCTGAGAGGCAGTTATTTAGAAATAATGTGATTCTTTCAGGTCTCTCACTGACCCTTTTTGGATCCCAGATGTTTTCTCTCTGTTCACACTCTGTCCTCTGAACTTGGCCTTCTTGGAATGTAAATTCATACCTTAAATATGCTTGCAGTATTCTGATAGCATTGGGTATGAGAAATATAAAAATGACATTATTTTTAATTGGTATTAAAATATTTTATAAGCAGGGACGCCTGGGTGGCTCAGTGGGTTAAGCCGCTGCCTTCGGCTCAGGTCATGATCTCAGGGTCCTGGGATCGAGTCCCACAACAGGCTCTCTGCTCAGCAGGGGGCCTGCTTCCCTTCCTCTCTCTCTGCCTGCTTCTCTGTCTACTTGTAATCTCTGTCAAATAAATAAATAAAATCTTTAAAAATATATATATTTTATAAGCAATATTACTGTATCACTGATTTTTCTAAGCACTGAACAATTATTTTTAACTAAATTATAGCTATATCTATATTAATAGATTATACTAAAAGCTGACAACAACAAACATGCTTTAGTAAAGCTATCATAGTAATAATTAAATTTGATACACACATGTATATATTAATTATTATCTTTTACATATTAGTCTCTGTAGCAGTTTTATGTAAGATTATCATAGGACAAAAAATCATAGGACAAAATATTTGTTATTTTGAAGAGAAATAATTTTCAATAATTAAACACTATTTTTTAAACTTAAAACATTCTGTAGGGGCACCTGGGTGGCTCAGCGGGTTAAAGCCTCTGCCTTTTGTTCGGGTCATGATCCCAGGGTTCTGGGAACAAGCCCCACATCAGGCTCTTTGCTCCACGGGGAGCCCACTTCCTCCTCTCTCTATGCCTGCCTCTCTGGCTACTTGTGATCTCTGTCTGTCAAATGGATAAATACGTAAAAAAAGAAAAAAATTTTTGTAGTTTCATTCCTTTTAAGGATAACCATCTTCTCCTATGCATCAAAGTTGTTAATTTTAATTTTGAGGGTGATATAAAAGCAGTGAAGAAAGGCAACAGCAAGTAGTTAGGGTCCACATAGAATCTGTTATAATAATTTGTCAGCTGATGATTAAATGACTCCATTAAAAAAAAAAACTGGCATAGGGAGGTTGATATGTACATATATGAGTATGGCTAATATAAAGCAAACATAAAAAAAAATAAAAGCCAATCCACAGATGTCTTTTTGTGAAAGCATGAAATGTTTAAAGCAGGGAGTAAGTTTTAGTAAATTTCTGTCAACATTTTTTCTTTTCTTTTTTTTTTTTTTTTAGATTTATTTATTTTAAAGAGTGTACATGTGCAAGTGGGGAAAGGGGCAGAAGAAGAGACTCTTAAGCGGGCTCTGTGCTGAATATGGAGTCCAATGCAGGGTATGATCTCACAACCCTGAGATGATGCCCTGGGTCAAACCCAAGAATCAGAAGATTAACTGACTGAGCCACCCAGGCACTCCTATTTTTGTCCATATTTTAAAATCAGAAAATAAGTTGCAACATGTTTTCTCTATTAGCACTTAAGCAATCCATATTTGTAGTGATTATCTAATGCATCAAGTGATATACTAGACACTAATAATTATGCAATCTTTTTTTTTTAAGATTTTAATTATTTGACAGGGGGAGACAGTAAGAGAGGGAGCACAAGCAGGGGGAGTGGCAGAAGGAGACACAGGCTTCCTGCTGAGCAGGGAGCCAGATGTAGTGCTCTATCCCAGGACCCTGGGATCATGACCTGAGCCGAAGGCAGACACTTAACGACTAAGCCAACCTGGCGCCCCTATTTATGCAATTTTTAGCATAAAAACTCAGCAAAATTTAATTTTCCTTTGCAAATCACTCCTTTCTATAAGTGAAGAAGACTTATAAGTGAACAAGACTATCTACAATTGAGAGAGAGAATGAAAAAATAAAGTCGATGTTTTAGAGAAAGAATTGTGATGATAGTAATGACAAAACAAAGAAACAAGCATGCCAGGTTACGGTAAGAATATTTAAGCATACTTTTAAGAAAGGCAAAACCATGTTATGTTGCAGATATTAAACTCTTTTAGAACTATGAATAATATTATTTAAACCTGTTCTTTAAAAATATATTTTAAGCAATGAGTATTTTGGGAAACTTAAAAAAACCTGTTTCATTTTAAGCAAATATCTTTGTCACATAGGTTTACTTTGTCTCACAACAACCTTTGCCACTACATGTTCAATGAAGAGAAAATCAGCCTAGCTCTGGTGAATAAATTGTCATGATCACTGATCACCTATTCAACCATTTAGCTGTCTTTGACATTTGATATATTAAGTAAAGGGATATATGTATAATCTTGGAATCATTTCTGAATCTACATTTTGAAAATAGTGTTAAGGAATATTAAAATTTAGTAACCAACAAGTATAAAAGTGACAGCTAAATACCAAATTCTACAATAGAACAAAGCAAATATGTTACATTTTCTCTGAACATAAGATTTTAGGTATGCTTGGGTGGCTCAGTTAGTTAAGCATATGTCTTCAGCTCAGATTGTGATCCCAGACTCCCAGGATTTATCCCCACATTGATCTCCCTGCTCAGTGAGATCCTGCTCCTCCTCCTGCCTCTCCTCCACTCATGCTCGTTCTCTCTCAAATAAATAAATAAATAATAAAAAAAATTTATGATTGTATTAAGAAGATAACATACTTACATAACCAGTACTATAATAACAATGACAGTTCAACATTTACACTTTATGGAGCTTTTCTGGATTCCTTAAGACTGTGTGAGTTGACATGAAGAAGACCACATCTTCTAGACAGAAAAGGTGTGTGTTATGGAGTAACAATATACGTAGTTGGAAAGGTAAGCTATGGCAAATTTATTTCAAGTTAGAATTTTAATCAGCAGTAACTGGACATAGTGCACTGACAATAGGATGCTGACTGAAGGTTTTTGACCAAAAGAATATTACATGAAACCATATGGTAATATATAAAGAAGGTTAGAAGGAGAAGAGAATGGGCAATAACTCATAATTCAGTTTACACAACTGCCACATATAAGAGACCAGGACAGTAGAAGTGGAACCAAAAAGAAAGGCAGATATGTATATCTTTTACAAGATAAATAACTGTTTTAAAAAAATTGGTATATTCCTTTTTATATAATCAAAATACAAATTTAGCAATAAAATTTTAAAATGTACAGAAAAATTACAAAATATTTATAATTTTACTATTTAGGTATTAGCATTTAAACTTTTTGATGATATTCTCTAAATATGTGATCAAACATATATTTTATATGTTACATAAGTATTATAAAGTATAGCATATAATAAAGTGTAAATTATGTAAGTTTTATGTTAATCATTACTGGATGTATGTATATCCATAAGTACAAGTGCTTATATTTTGTGATTTAATAGAATTTCCTCTTCCTATATCTTTGGAGTATTTTTCAGTCTGGGTTAAGATTCTACCATAGTTTATAGAATATAGTGATTTTCATTGGCCATAACTACTAAATAAGTGAATGATATTTTGCCAGTTAAAGCTTTTTATATGAAGAAATTAATAGTAATGATTTCAATACTGATGAGAAATAGAGACCATTTCTTTCTAGGATAACTTCTGGTCCCATAGGAAATACTTTGTCTTGTTAAAAAATTCTAGCTTGATACTGGCACAGAGGAAAAGAAAAAAAATATTGAATATGGTAGAGACTGAGATAAATATAAAGAAATAAACTCATAAATAAGCAATAATTTGAGGGAAGGATGTTGCATTAAGGAAATAGGACAAACTGTGTATGGAGAGTAAAACAAATGTATTAGTTTAGCATGAAACAGCCTATGATATAATAAAATTAAAAATAGGCCTTTGTATAATTTTGATAAAAACAATTATTTCAAATACTTGGAATAAAACAGCAATAATCTTTACTACAGAAAACTGGGACATTAAATCATTAAATAATGTGTCACAAATTATCTATTAGTGTTATAATGATAAAAATATATAAGAAAGTAGATGCTTATGGCTAATATGGGCCCTCAAGAAAAAGTCCTGTGAGACTTTAGAATGATATAGAAAATTCAGAAGGAATAAAGTTGTGAAAACTGGGTGGTTACAAAGAAAAAGTGAGACTGCAGTGGACATTGATTTCATTCTAGTGCCTACTAAATCTCTTTGATGTTTAGAGCAGGGTTATTCATAAATGTGAAAAAGTGAAATAAGATGTCCTTCAATAAGTAGATAAACAAAATGTGTAAGGAATCTCATTCAGTGATAAAAGGAAATAAAAATTAATCTATATAAAACCATGGATGAATCTTAAATGTATACTGCTAAGTAAAAAAAGAGACACAACAAGAGAGGGAACACAAGCGGGGGGGTGGGGGAGGGACAAGCAGGCTCCCTAAGCAGGGAGCCTGATATGGAGCTCCATACCAGGACCCCTGGATCATGACCTGAGCTGAAGGCACAACAAGAGACACAACAAGAGAGGGAACACAAGCAGAGGGGTGGGGGAGGGACAAGCAGGCTCCCTAAGCAGGGAGCCTGATATGG
>NC_081558.1:175783660-175901838 GCF_022355385.1 Mustela nigripes
GGCTCCATACCAGGACCCCTGGATCATGACCTGAGCTGAAGGCAGATGTTTAATGACTGAGCCACCCAGGCACCCCCAGAATTCCAGGTACTTTAAATAGATAAACCCCACTTCGAAGAAGCAGAGTGTAACTCCTCACTCCTTAACTATGGGTTGTAATAACTTCCCTCCAAAGAGTACAGTATGGGAAGGGAGAACAAAAAAGTAACTGCATAGTGGAGAAACACGAAAAACACTGCCTCAGCCAGATGATCAAGTTTTATATAAACAGTGATAAATCATGCTGATGTATACTTTTGATATGATGTTATGAAACCAGCACTTAATCTCTTCAGTCTTCTTCTCAAAACACCAGTGAAATTTTTCTGTGAAGAATACTTAATATTTCGACAGAGACTGTGTGGAATTTGTATATGTTTTGGATAGTATGGTCATTTTAATGATATTCTAATCTATCATAAGTATGAAATATCTCTCCATTCGTTTGTGTTTCCTTTGATTTCTTCATCAATGTCTTATAATTTTCAAAGTATAGGTCTTTGACTCACAGTTAAATTTATCCCTAGGTATTTTATGTTTTTAGGTGGAATTGTAAATGGGATTTTTAAAAAAAATTTATTTATTTGACAGAGATCACAAGCAGGCAGAGAGGCAGGCAGAGAGAGAGGGGAAAGCAGGTTTCCCCCTGAGCAGAGAGCCCGATGTGGGTCTTGATCCCAGGACTCTGGGATCATGACCTGAGCTGAAGGCAGAGGCTTTAACCCACTAAGCCACCCAGGCACCCCTAAATGGAATCTTCTTAATTTCTCTTTCTGCCACTTCAGTATTAATTATTAGAAACATTAGAAACAATCAATTTCTGCATTCTTAATTTTTGTATCCTACAACATTACCAAATTCATTTCAGTTCTAATAGTTTTTTGATGAGTCATTAGGGTTTCTAATAAAGAGTACTATATAATCTGCAAATGGTTGCAATTTTACCTCTTCCTTACCATTTTGAATGACTTTATTATTTTTTTTTCTTATTGCTGTAGCCAGGACTTCTAGTAATATGTTGACTAAAAGTGATGGGAGTGGGCATCCTTGTCTTGTTCCTGATCTTAGAGGGAACTCTTTCAGTGTTCACCACTGGATATATTAGCTATGAGTTTTTTATCATTTCAAATTATATTTCCTGTAATCCCACTGGGTTGAGGGATTTTATCATGAACAAATGTTGTGTTTTGTCAAACTTCTTTTCTGCACCTATTGAGATAATCATGTTTTTTTTATTCTTTTACACGTTGATGTTATATATCATATTGATTGATACATGAATATTGAGCCAGACTTCAATCCTGGGAGTAAATCCCACTTGATTATGGTAAATGATTTTTTAATATTTTGTTATATTTGGTTTGTTAATGTTTTAATTACATTCAAACTTTGTCGAATTTGATTTGTTAATGGTTATTTTGTTTGAAAATGTTTGCATCAATGTCCACCAGAGATACTGACCTGTAGTTTTCCTTTTTTATAGTGTCTTTGGGCTTAGGACAATGCTGGCCTAATAAGATTAATTTGGATGTTGTCCTTCTTCTTCTATCTATATATTTTTTTAATAGTTTGAGAAGAATAGTTATTAACTCTTCTTTAAATGTTTGGTAGATCACCTATGAAACCATATGGTCTTTGGGAGAATATTTGATTACTATTTCAATTTAATTAATAGTAATTAGGCTATTCATGTTTTCTTCTTTTTGATTCAGTTTTGAAAAAAATGGATGTTTCTAGGAATTTATCCATGTATTCTAATCACCTTCTAGGTCATCCAATCTTTTTGACATATAGGTTCTTACACTAGTCTCCTTTAATTCTTTGTATTTCTATTGTCAGTTATTTTTCCTCTCATTTCAGATTGTATTTATTTGAGCTCTCTGCTTTTCTTGATAAGTCTGGCTACAGGGTTATCAATTTTATTTAACTTCTGAAAAAGGCAGCGCTGGTTTCATTGATTCTTTTTTATTCTTTTTCTATTTCTCTATTTCATTTATTTCCACTTTAATCTCTATTATTTCCTTAGTTATAGTAGCTTTGGACTTTGTTCTTCTGCCAGCTACTTTAGGTGCAAATTTCAACTGTTTATTTAAGAGTTTCATTGTTGTTGATTCTAGTGGTAGATCTGTATTGATATAAAGTTCCCCTTTAAAGCTGGTTTTGGGGGCACCTGGAGGGCTCAGTGTGTTAAGCCTCTGCCTTCAGCTCAGGTCACAATCCAAGAGTCCTGGAATCGAGCCCCACATCACGCTCTCTGCTTAGCAGGGAACCTGCTCCCCACTTCTCTCTCTGCCTGCCTCTCTCCCTACTTGTGATTTCTCGGCCACATAAATAAATAAATAAATAAATAAAGCTGGTCTTGCTGTGTCCTAAACATTTGGGGTCATTGTGGTTTTGTTTTCATTTTCATTTGATTTTTGTTGTTGTTGTTGTTGACCCATTGGTTGTTTAGCAACATATTGTTTAGCCACTACATGTTTGTGTTTTTTTTCTTATAGTTGTATTTTAGTTTCATATCGTTGTGGATGGAAATGCTTGATAGATTCAAATGAAATTCATACAGTTCAATCTTCTTAAATTTATTGAGACTTGATTTGTGGCCCTCCCTGAGATCTATTCCAAGAATGTATACATTCTTGGGGTACCTGGGTGGCTCAGTGGGCTAAGCCTCTGCCTTTGGCTCAGGTCATGGTCTTAGGGTCCTAGGATAGAACCCCACTTTGGGCTTCCTGCTCACCAGGGAGGCTGCTTCCTCCTCTCTGCCTGCCTCTCTGCCTACTTGTGATCTCTCTTTCTGCCAAATAAATAAATAAACTCTTAAAAAAAAAAAAAGAATGTATATATTCTTAAAAAGAATGTGCATTCTGCTCTTTTTAGATGGCATATTCTATATACATCTGTTAGGTTCATCTACTCTTATGTACCTTTGAAGACAATGTTTTCATACGGATTTTCCTGTCTATATAATCTATCTGTTGATGTAAATGTGGTGTTTAAGTTCTCTACTCTTTTTGTTATATAGTCAATTTCTCCCTTTATGTTTGTTAATATTTGCTTTATGTATTTAGGTGTTCCTATATTAGATGCATACTCACACTTCTTATATGCCTATTTTGGATTGATCCCTTTCTCATTATGTAATACCTTCTTTTTCTCATGTTGCAGTCTTTGTTTTATTGTCTATTTCATCTGATGTAAGTATTGCTACCCTTGCTTTTTTTTAAACTTCCATTTTCAGTATATATATATTTTTTTCTCTTCACTTTCAGCCTATATTTATCCTGAAGTATGAAGCATCTTGTAAGCAGAGTATAGATGAGTCATTTTTTTTAAATTTATTCAGTCACACTGTATATTATATTTGGACCATTTATTTATGTTTAAAGGTATTATTAAGAGATATGTACTTACTGCCAATTAATTGTTTTCTGGTTGTTTTTGTAGTTCTCTGTTCCTTTCTTCATTTCTTGATCTCTTTCCCTGCAGTTTGATGGAATTTAAAAAAAAATATTGTGCTTGAATAAATTTCTCTTAGTTTTTGGTCTATTGATTATAGGTTTTTGATTTCTGGTTAACATTGGGTTCACATATAATATGCATATGGCAGTATGCATTATTACATTGATAATTGCTTAAGTTTGAACACATTCTAAAAGCACTGCATATTTGCCACCCCCTCCACATTTTATTTTTATCATGACATATTTTACATTTTTTCATTTTGTGTATCCTTAGACTAGTTTTTAGATAAAATTTATTTTATTACTTCTGTGTTTTAACTTCCATACTGACTTTATAAGTGATTAATCTACTACTACTACTGTATGTTTGCTCTTATCTGTAAAATTTTTTCCCTTTTAGAATTTTTCACTTTTAATTATGGCCATTTATTTCCATTTTAATAATTCCCTTTAACCTTTTTTATAAGGCTGGTTTAGTCTTAGTGGTATAACAGAGCCCTTTCACTTTTTTTTTTTTTCCTGGAAAACTGAATCTCCTTTTATTCTCAATAGTATCCTTGTCACATTGAATATTCTTTGTTGTAGTGTTTTTTGTTCTTGTTCTTGTTTTTGTTTTTGTTTTTTCCCTTTTAGCACTTTAAATATATCTATCACTTCATCCCGGCCTACAAAGTTTCTGCCAACAATTAGCTGATAGCCATATAAGGTTTCCATTGTGTATAACTATTTTCTCTTCCCTTACTGCTTTTAAAATTGTCTATCATTACTATTTGCCATATTAATTATTATGTGTCTTGGTGTAGACCTCCTTGGGTAAATCCTGTTAGGGTCTCTCTGTATTTTCTGGGCCTGGATGTTTGTTTCCTTTCCCAGATTAGAAAATTTTTCAGGTATTAGTTTTTCAAATAAATTTTCTTTTTTTTTTTTTTATTAAATTTTTTATTTTTTATAAACATATATTTTTATTTTCTACCACTTTTAGACTTTTTTTTTTTTATTCTCCTGGGATCCCTATAATGCAAAT
This sequence comes from Mustela nigripes, assembly GCF_022355385.1. Lineage (NCBI taxonomy): Eukaryota > Metazoa > Chordata > Mammalia > Carnivora > Mustelidae > Mustela > Mustela nigripes. The sequence goes on from NC_081558.1 coordinate 175,788,185, forward strand.
GTTATTACAATCGATGATATCACAGAATGCCTTTAACCTTTGCTCATTTTTAAAATTCTATTTCTTTTGGCTGTTCAGCTTAGCTTTTTTCCATATCTCTATCTTCCAATCACTGACCCATTGTTCTGCATCCTCTAATCTGCTTTTGATTCCCTTTAGTGTATTTTTTATTTGTTGTATTCTTTGGCTATACGGTTCTTTTCTATATTTTATATCTCTTTGTTGAAGTTCTCATTAAGTTCATTTACTTGTTCTCACAGTAGGTTAATATCTTTATGAACATTACGTTGAATTTTTCATCAGGCATATTGTTTATTTCCATTTCATTACCTTTTTTTCTGTGATTTTAACTTTCTTTTATTTGATACATATTCCTTTGTTTCTTCATTTTATCTAACTTTTCTGTGTGTGTGTGTGTGTGTGTTTTTTTCCCCCCTACGTTTAAGACAGATCACCTGTATTTCCTGGTCTTGAAAGTAGTGGCCTTGCGTACTTGCATACAAGGAGTCCTTTGGTTTTCTGTGGTGCAGTCAGCATTGGTCACAAAAAACACACACTTCAGTGTTGTCCCTTGTGGGGGCTGTATGTACCTTCCTGTGTGGCTGAGCTGCAATTGCCCTCTGCTAAGCCAGCTGCAATGACTTATTTTGCCTACTGTGTGGACCCTGGGCAGGATTTGAGAGGCCTGTCTACTCTGGCCATGAGCTCACTGGTGGGCATGCCTGGAAGTCAGCCTAGTTTGCAGTTAGCCGCTCTGCCATAGTGCAAGTGTGTTGGGAGGCAAAATTGCTCCTTGCACAGCCAACTAAGAGAGACCTAACTCCAAGAACTTTGTGTGTGCTAGTTTATGTGCTTATTTCTTTCTTCCCCAGGTCAGGAGCTACTTTTGAGTGGTTCTAGTCCCAGCTGGGGCTGCCTGTTGAGTGTATCAAGGCAGAAACAGCTTTGGAGTAAGGTCTACAGAGGCAGAAAGGTTGGATCAGGTGTGTCCACAGAAGATTATCAGGGTGGAGCATGTGGTTCTAACAAGGTAGATGGAGAATGTTACCCCTACTTCTTATAAGCATCTGACCATGTAGGCTGGAGAAGTAGCAAAAAGCATCCACCAGCACTTTTCTTTGCAGAGCAATCTAAAGATCCTTTACACCCCAGCATGATTAGTCATTGTATCTCCTTTACATCAGGCACTTTTCAAACTACTACTTCTGTACTGTGTCTCAGGCTAAATTATTTAGTTTGTTCACTCTTTAAGCATGGGGACACATTTTCTTATCACCCTCTGGATCTCCTGGAGTTAAGTTTGCTGATTTTAGGGTCCTAAAATTAAGTCTTGGTGATTTTTAAATCCTCCATGGTTGAGTTTTATTGATTTTCCAAGCCAGACATGATGGGGACTTGTCTTCTTGGTGAGGTCCACAGTGCCATGGATGTCTGGTAGGGGGACTGATCTTCTCACTTCCCTATGTTTGTGATGTCTACTGTTTGTGGCTAGTTGTACCAAGAGTCTCATTCCCAACTGTGTGTGTCTCCCTCCTGCCCTTTTTGATAGATCTTTTCTCTATGATTAGTTGTGTGGGGGGGTCTCTTCTAACAGTCTTCAAGTTGTTATCAACTTAATTATTTAGTTATGAAAAAAAATTATGAATAACTCTAGAATTAATTAATAACTCTAGAATAACTCATAGAATTAACTCTATAATAATTTTTTAATTTATTTTTTATTTTCAGCGTAACAGTATTCATTATTTTTGAACCACACCCAGTGCTCCATGCAATACGTGCCCTCTATAATACCCAACACCTGGTACCCCGACCTCCCACCCCCGCCCCTTCAAAACCCTCAGATTGTTTTTCAGAGTCCATAGTCTCTCATGGTTCACCTCCCCTTCCAATTTCCCCCAACTCCCTTCTCCTCTCTAACTCCCCATGTCCTCCATGCTATTTGTTATGCTCCACAAATAAGTGAACCGTATGATAATTGACTCTCTCTGCTTGACTTATTTCACTCAGCATAATTTAAAGTGTACTTTATAATAATGTATATAAAATCAAAATAAAACCATTTAAAATATGCTTGATTTTTAGAATTTGACAATAATTCTAAAGATCACCTGGGAAAATATTTATGTCAAATTTTTCATGAAAAAATTACTGAAAATAGAGATCCTGACTTATCAGATAATAAAGTTCTATAAACATACCATTAGTAAAAGAAAATCAGACTATAATATTCATAGATCTAAATTCATCTGAAATAATAGAGAACACCAAAATAAATCTGCATAGACAGAATACTAGTATGCAAGAAATTTGGATGCCTAACCACAGAATGATATATGATTCAATGTTCCTCAATAGGGGAATGGTTAAATTTTGTATTTCTTTAGGACACCATGCCATGAACTCATTAAAAGTGATAATATAGAGGGCACCTGGGTGGCTCAGTGGGTTAAGCCGCTGCCTTTGGCTCAGGTCATGATCTCAGGGTCCTGGGATGGAGTCCCACATCAGGGTCTCTGCTCAGCAGGGAGCCTGCTTCCTCCTCTCTCACTCTGCCTGCCTCTCTGCCTACTTGTGATCTCTCTCTGTCAAATAAATAAATAAAATCTTTAAAAAAAAAAGTGATAATATAGAAAGAAAAAAATATTAATAGTATATAAAATATAATAGGTACTTCAGGATTTAGTATTATTAGCAAAAAAATTATATAGGATCAATAGTTACAAATAAATAATATTTAAAATATGTTTTGTTAAGAAGAGATACAGAGCCATGTTGCAGTATTTCTTTTTTTTCTTAAAACATTTCTTTGTTCTTTAATTTCTTGTCAATTTTATCTTTCTGAAAATATTTTCTTTATTTTGTCTGTATTTTCAAGGATATTTTAACTAGATATAAAATTGTAGGTTTATAATATTGTTTTATTTCATCTTCTAGTATTTTGAAGATATTGTTCCATTATTTTGACCTCCACTGTTTGGTATGAATTTTTACTATAATTTGTATAATTCATTTGTATTCCTTTTTGTTCAGGTTGTTTTAAAAGTTTCCAGGTTCAATTTTATTTTCAGCAAGTTAACTTTTAAGTTTCAGGATGTTATTTTCTTTGTATTTGTTCCAGTTGAGATGTGCTGATGTTTTTCTATTTTTTTTTTTAAACAATGGGTTAATATTTCTTACAGACTTTATGGGATGCCTGGTGGCTTGTTGGTTAAGCATCTATCTGCCTTTAGCTCAGATGATGATCCCGGGTCTTGGGATTGAGTCCTGCATTGGGCTCCCCACTCAGTAGGAAGACTGCTTTTCCTTCTCCTGCTCCTTTCCCTAATTGTGTGCTCTCTCTCTGTCAAATAAATAAATAAAATCTTTAAAAAGAAAAGTCTTACAAACTTTGGAATGCTTTTGATAAGCAAATTTTCTAAGGTCTCTTCTTTCTCATTTTTTCTATATGCTTCTTCCTGGATTTTAATACATTTTAAATCTATGATATTGTGCCTTAAGTCTTGTTTGCTTCATCCCAATTTTCCCCCTTTTTCATCTTTTTATTTTAGTTGAATATTAAATTTAAACCAGACATAAAATGTTCTAATCATTTTTCTCCTGTTATGTCAGTTTTAGAACCATTGAATTCATTCTTTTTCATTTTATATTTTTATCCTTAACATTTCAGTTGGTTCACTTTTATATTTTTTATTGTACTGCTTAAATTCTCCATTTCTTTAGATATTTTATCCACATTTTCCACTAGATTTCCTATATTTATCAAAATTACTTTTAAAAATTCATATAATTTGAACACAGTTCATCTTTGAGTTTGCTTGTATAGCTTATTTTTGTTCTTGACCATGGTTTAGATTTTCTTGTTTCATTGTATGTGTGTACTATATGCCAGGCATTTTGTGCAGAAAAACAAAACAAGCATTGAAATGTTTGTCTCAAAGAGCATATTTCTTCTTACGCCACTTGGTAATGTGGGAACATTCTGTCATTCAAATATATTTTCCTACCCCTCACTTTTACACTTCAGAAGATCTCGTTGGTTGCCCTTTGCCAAGCCTTTAGAGCATGACTTTCCTGGAAAAGACATTGGTAATATTTCCGAAGTTTTCTTGTTTTTTTTCTACCTTACTTTAAACTATAACTAGCCTGCCTTCCAATTCATAAAGAACCAGCTTTAAGATTCATTGATTTTTCTCTATTTTTGTTTTCCATTTTATTGATTTCCCTTCTTTTTTAAAAAAAAATTCTATTTCTTCTATGCAATTTGTGTTCTCTTGTTTCCTAAATTGTTATAAAGTCTTTAATTTGAGAAAAAAAATTTATAATATAAGAGTTCAGTGTTAAAAATTTCCATTCTAACTATTGCTTTATGGCATGCCACAAAGCTTGGTATACTGTGTTTTATGTTTCTTCAGTTCAAAAGAAATTTTATAGTGTGTGTGTGTGTGTGTGCTTAACTTGTAGGTATTTAGAAGTGGGTTATTAAATTTTTAAATATTTGGAGATTTTTCAAATATTTTTGTTGGTTATTAAGTCTAATTTAATTCTACTGTACTTAGAAAACAGACATTTTAGGGATGCCTGGGTGGCTTAGTTAAGCATCTTTTCTTGATCTCAGCTCAGTTCTTGATCTCAGGGTAATGAATTCAAGCCTCAAGTTGGCCTCCACACTGTGTATGGAGCCTACTTTAAAAAAATAAAATAAAAGGGAAGAAAGAAAATGGACATTATATTATTAGAAATTATTCAAAATACTGAGGTTTGTTTTACAGTTAGAATATGGGCTATCTTTGTCAATTATCTCTGTCCACTTTTTTATTTTTATTTTTTTTCTTTGTCCACTTTAATTGAATCTGTTTACTGTTATAGTTTGGAAAAGTGTCCTATAATGTTAATTAGGTCATGTTTGTTAATGGACTGATTCAAATCTCTTTATCTTTCTTGATTATCTAATTGTTCTGTCAGTTATTAAGGAAGGAATATTCAGTTATCTGACTATAGCTATGGATACTTTTAGTTTCTCTTCACAGTTCTTCTAGATTTCCTTTATATATATTGAACCTCTGCTATTAGGTATATGAACATTTAAGATTGCAATGTTTTCCTGTTTGTTTGACCTCTTTATAAACTGATCTTTATACTGGTAATATTATCTTCTCTGAAATCTACTTGGTCTAATATTAATAGATATCTTGGCTTCACTTGATGAATGTTAGCATTGTGTAATTGTTTTCATTCTTTTTCTTTAAATTGTTTTCTTTCTATTTGAATTATGTTTCTTGCTGACATTGTGCAATGAGTTAGTTATATCTAATCTCTTTTTAATTGGGGTACTTACACCTTTTTATTTTAATGTTATTGTTATAGTTTAAGCTTTCCTCTTGCTGTTTATTGGTATATGTCCCATCTATTCTTTGTATTTCTTGTCTCTTTTCTTGCCAATATAGGTATTGAGAATTTTCTGTGGTTTAATTGTATTTATTATATTCACTTATTACCTGTAAGTCTTTGCTATTTTAATAGTTGCTTTATGACTTACAGCATGTATCTTTAATGTATCACAGTCTACCTTAAAATAATATTGTAGAACTTTGAACATAAATTGAGTTTATAATATATTAGTTCATTTTTTACCCTACTTTTTGTGCTATTGTTATACATTTTATTTTTCCACTGCACAACACTATGGGTTAAAGCTGTTTACATGTATTTGAATAGTGGTTATTCCTTCACTCCACACAAAAAAATACATGCTTTGAGGAAAATGCTTGCATAGGGCTGAAGAACTCTGTTCCATTCTGCTTCTCTTCCCTTAACAAACTGCTGAAAATTAGTAATTTATATACATGCTAGACAGCACCCCAAATACTCAGATACTTTAACATTTCTTCCATTCCATGGATTTAGTGATTTGCTTATCACATTCACATATCAGAAGGAGTTGCATACTGAAAGATCCTTTGTCCTCTTCTAATATTTTCTCTTGAGCTACAGTGAGTCATCAGTGTTGGCCAAATATTTAAGGGGGATTTTTAGGTTTATTTCAGGGGCTTCCTTTACTTCATTACTTTCTTTTTTGGGGGATTTCTCTCTTCAATTTTCAGCTATGCTAAGAACTCTTAACTACATAGTAAAATACTTGTAGTCAATGAAATTGTGACTTTCTATTTGAGTTTAAGGGCATCAAGAGAGAAATATATAAGTTCACATCTCAGTGAATGAAGTTCTTTTTTTCTCCAAAGTTAAATCCCCTCAAAGTTTTGCCTGGTTTTTGCTCTCCACCATAGTTTTAAATATTATTTGTGTAAACATATATTTTTGATATTATAATTGCTGCTATAATTAAGTCCTTTACAAGCTACTTCACCATTACTTAAAGTGAGTCTTCAAGGATTATTATTTCAAACAAAAACCAAATTCCTCAAAAACCAAGCAATTTCACACAAGTGGAACTGAACTTCAGCAGAGGTTAATATTTTATTGACAGTCTATCATTGACATAATTTAACTAAAGTAATAGCTGTATGATTTTTACATAGACTTTGTGGGATGTTATTGATCACAAATACTGTCCAGTGTTTCACAATACAACAAACAGTAATAACTAAGAGTGGTTTTGTTTCTCCAGCAAATATATATATTTTTAATTTATTAAGAATAATGGTCAATTTTTAAGCTTAGCTTTTTTTCTTTATACTGTATGTCGTGTTATTCAATTGATTTAATTAGGTAAAAGGAATAAACCAAAATGAATTTAAGAAAGATATTTCAACATGTATTTACAGATGATATCCTGTTGTGTGTATGTTAGTATAGGATCTCCAGAATGTTACAAGAATAAGTGAACTTAGCAGTTTGCAGGTTACAAGGTTAGTATATGAAACAAACTTTATAAATTCACACAGACACATACACACACACAAATAGAAACTGACCAGTAAACTGCCATCACTTCCAAAAGCATAAATATATCTTACAATGAATCTAATAAAAGTTATGCAAGCTTTATAGACAGAACCCTAGAATATATGAAAAAACTTAAAGACAAATGTAGAGACAGACTACATTCATGAATTGTAAGACAATAGTTTTATGATCTGTTTTCTGCTAAATTAATCCATTGCTGCAAAAAAAAAATCCATAGTTTCAATGTAATCCTAGACAAAAGACAAGCAAATATTTTGGAAAAATAAACATGTGGTTTCATAAGGATGCAAAAAATGTGGAAATGCTAAGACCTTTACAAAAGATGAACAAAGTAGGAGGAGTGTAATTAAGATAGTGTTACACTGGTATAAGAATAACAAATGGACTGATATAATAATACAGAATTAGACCTACATAGATATGTTAACTGAGTTCAGTTGTTTTTACACAGTTTTCAAGTCAAATAAATAGATAAGGAATTTTTGAGTAAGTGGCACTAACAACTAGATATCTTCATGGAAAAATAAAACTGGACACTTCATTCCATACTTTATAAAAATAATTTGAAATAGACCTAATTATAGAAGACAGATTCAGAGATATATAAACAAAACATAATAAATGTCTTTGTGAACTTGGACTAAGGGGGGGGGGGGAGCGCCGAATCCTAACCACTAGACCACCAGGGAGCGTCAATCCAGCCCTACTCCTCCAGCCCTACTCTCGCCTGCCCACTTCCAACTACCCCTATGACGACGCCCCCTGTCAGCAGGAAGTAGCCAGAACCCTGTCGACGCCCCTGACACCATTATATTAAGCAAAAGGTCGGAATGTTGGGCTACCAAAGATGGCGAAAGTTCCCGCCACAAGACCTGAGCTCGGACAGGAGAACAAAGGCCCAAGCAGGAATCTGAGACCCCCGCCCCGGGATCCTGTGGACCAATGGGATCCCGATGAGCAGGCGGGATATCCAAACAAGGGAAACTTGCCAAAAGACCCCTGAGCTTTCCCCAAGACCCCTTAAAAGCCCCCTCCTCCCTGCCTTAGGCGCGACTTCCGCCACTCTGCTTTCCAGAGTGGCGGAACCTCGCCGGAGAGTGCCCACCTCCTCCCGGCGCAACTTTCCTGGCTCCCCTTCTCCTGAGCCCTGAAACTTCGCTGGAGAGCGTTTTTAATAAATCCTGCCTTGCACCCAAAAGAAAAAAAAAAAAACTTGGACTAAATTTTCTTAAATAGTACATAGTAAGCACTCATTATTTAAAAAATAAATTTTAGGGATGCCTGTGTGGCTCAGTTGGTTAAGCAGCTGCCTTCAGCTCAGGTCATGATCCCAGCATTCTGGGATCGAGTCCCACATCGGGCTCCTTGCTCGGCAGGGAGCCTGCTTCTCCCTCTGCCTGCCATTCTGTCTGCCTGTGCTCGCTCTCTCCCCCTCTCTCTCTCTGATAAATAAATAAAATCTTTAAAAAACAATAAATTTTACATCAAATTAAACATATTTGTTAGTCAAAAGACATCATTAAGAAATTTATTACAAAAGTCACATATAAAAGAAAATACTTGTAATATATTTATCTGTCACAGGGCTTACACCCAGAATTTAACATGTTCCTATTGGGACACCTGGGTGGCTCAGTCAGTTAAGCATCCAAGTCTTGCTTTTGGTTCATATTGTGATTTTAGGATCCTGAGAGCATCAGGCTCACACTCAGTGTAGAGTCTGCTTTGGATTCTCTCCCTCATCTTCCATCCCCTCCATCTGTTCTGTCTCTCTCAAATAAATAAATAAATAAAATCTTGAGATTTTACAAAAAATACTACTATACATACTCCTACACATCTACAATAGAAAATAAAAATAATAAAGTTTGGCAAAATTATGAACAGATATTTCACAAAGAAAGATAAATGAATACTCAACTAAACATGAAAATAAATATCCTTATTTATGAAGAAACTGCAAATTAAACCCACATAAAAGACCATCTCATACACACTAGAATAGCTAAAATTAAGAGAACTTGGGTTACCACATTTTGGTAGAATTGACACAGTTAGAACTGTTGTATATTGCTGGTGGGAGAATAGTCACATGTCCACTTTGTGGAATCCTGTTATAATTAAATATACATTAGGTTATGACCATGCAATTACTTTTCTAGGTATTTAACCATGTACATTTTTTAAAAGATGTTGTAAAAATATTTGTACATATGTATTCATGAGACCCTATTTTTCAATCTAAATATTCATGAGAGAATGAACAAGTATATTTGGTATATCCATGATATGGAATATTATTTAAGTATAAAACAAATGATGGATACATTCAACATCATAGATGAGTCCAAAAATAGTATTTTGAAGAAAAGGAATGACACACAATCATACTGATAATTTTTCTTTTTGTCAGAAAAATAATGATGATAGCAATAAAAAAAAAACAAAAAACAGTTGACTCTGGAAGAGATGGAATTAACTAAAGCAGAGCTTGTGGGAATTTTCTGGGGTGATGAAAATTTTTCTACATATAATTGTTGGTAGTGCTTACACAGGTGTACACAATTGTCTGAGATCATGAAACTAAATGTTTCTATGTATAATATAATTTACAATTATAGTTCCATGCATGAAGAACCAAGAATGGTTCTATCAAAGAACCATTATGGAAAATTAAGTTTACACCAATTTGATGAACTTCTTATTCTTATGTAAGTTTTACTCAGTTTTAGAGTATTAGTATTTATTTTCAGTATTAATTAATTCAGTATTAGTATTTATTTAGAGTATTAATACTCCGTTTTAGAGTTTTGGTATTTATTTTCAGTACAGTGTTTGGGTAGGTAAACCAGACCATGTTGTGCTTAAGGAAAAAAAAAAAAAAAAGGCATATGTGAGTACCCAAAGGTCTGAATATCTGACACTCAGTGTTTGGGGTTTTAATTTTAATTTTTTTTTAAAGATTTTTATTTATTTATTTGATAGACAGAGAGAGATCACAAGTAGGCAGAGAGGCAGCCAGAGAGAGAGGGGGAAGCAGGCTCCCCGCTGAGCAGAGAGCCCGATGTCAGGCTCGATCCCAGGACCCTGAGATCATGACCTGAGCCGAAGGCAGAGGCTTAAACCACTGAGCCACCCAGGTGCCCCAGTTTTAATTTTTTTAAACAAAGGAAACCTCATGATAAAAAAGCATCTGAGATTCAGTTATAAATGTTGTATCTCCTCTCTGTTTATTTTTTAAAACAATATATTTATGATTTTTATTGAAATCTTTGGATTTTCTACAATTCCCCAAATTTTCTGGACAACTATACAAATATAGCTAATAGCTTCAAAAGATATGTAGACTGACATTTATTACTTAATAGCTATTGTTTACTAAATATATTTTTGTTTTGGACAATGCATTAGGCCCTAGGACATACAGCATAGATAAAAACTTACTAGCAGTAACGTTTTACCCCTAATTCCTATTCTTTTAACTAAGATAATCTTTTCTGGCTCATTTACTAACTGTATTGTTTCTTCTTTCATCAGGTTCAAAGTATTTTTCTCTCATTTGAAAACTTTCCTATTTAGTCTTATCTCCACCTTAAATGCTTATTAAGCATAGTAGCCTATGTATTTTCTTGGGGTGTCTGTCACATTTATGTTCTCTGGGCATCTTTCCATTTACCTTTCCATTTCATTCTCTGTACCTGGAGTATTTCTTTCTTTTTCCATCTGTTAAGCTATCTAAGTCTTCCCTCCAGGATTGATCCTACCACAAAATAAAACTGCACTGCCATCTGTTTCTCACAAGTAAACAGTAGCAAGTATACCTTTGAATATACCACTAAAAGTCTATAAATTATTCTTCTCATTTAGCAAAGTCACATAGGAAGAAACTCAAAAGCTAAACCATTAATTCTTATATCATTCAGTGGATATTATAAGAGTAACTTTATCTTTTTTTTTAAATGTGTACTTTTTTTCCCAAAATATATTTATATTACCAGCTATGTTATTCAGGTTATACAAGTTCTGATTTTATGTTATAACGGCATAACCACTTTCTAAGAAAGATACTGTAGGCTTATCATTATAACTACTTTAAAATTAAATTTGAGTCACTTAATGAATGAAACACTATTTTGAGTTAGTGTCCTTAATCTTCAAGAAGATATATACATGCACATAATTTGTACTCTTAATTACTAAAATTACATCTTATCCAGCAAGGCTTTTATTTGATTGAAATTTATACTATGAGATTAATGAATCTAAACCACTTTGGAATTTTGACCTGTAAGTATGTGTCTAAATAATTGTGTAGAACATGTAATGTCTTATTTCCCCAAAATAAAACAAAAAATTAGCTAACAGAAAACTGGGTTTAAAGTTTGCTATTTTCCAAGGGTTTAATCATTTCCAAATATATATTAAAAAAAGACAGCTTCTGAGTAATCTTTTAAATCATGTTTATCAATGTACAAAAATGTATGTAGTGTCAATGAGAATCTATCTATATCAAGAATAATCAACATCTTAGTTATATACAGTCAAAATGCAGAAAGCAAGTTACAAGTTGTCATAGGTTACTTGCTCCATAATTAACAAATTCTACCTTCTAATAATGTTTATCCAACCTGAACTGCAGATCATTTTTTGTATGTGATTTTGATGTTGAAGAAAATGTATTTGGTTTTTTAATATTATATGAAATTCATCCTCAATACCATATTTTGTCCACATAATAAGACACTTGGTTATGTGATACTTGACCTGTTCTCTGAGCTCTCTGGACCCTATAGTATAATGCAAAAGACTCTCCTTTACCAGTTTAGCCACTTACGATGAAGTAAGGAGTGTGTTAAGTACTAGGAACATAGTAATAGTAATAGATTTTGTTCTTTAATATGTATATCATATATATGTGCATAATTAAAATATTTAAGTGAAAGTATTGAAGATTAAAGAAATATATAACATTGGAGGATAAGAAAAGGCCACAAAAAGGAAAATACATTAATGAATGAGGAATAATGGCTATCTTAGGGGTGTCTGGCTGGCTCAGTTGGAACAGAATGAACTCTTGATCTTGGGTCATGAGTTTGAGCTTCACATTTGATGTAGAGATTACTTAAACATAAATAAATAAACAAACAAACAGACTTAAAAAAAAAAAACTGAAAGCCTTAAATAACCATCTTGGGACAGCTGGGTAGGTCAGTCAGTTAAGTATCTGCCTTTGGCTCTGGTCATGATCTCAGGGTCCTGGGACTGAGTCCTTCATTGGGCTCCTTGCTTGGTGGGAAGCGTGCTTCTCCCTCTGTCTGTCACTTCCCCTGCTTGTGCTCTCTCTCTTTCTCTCTGATAATCATTTTTTTTTAAAGATTTTATTTTTTTATCTTAAAACATAAAAACTAAAACTCAATTGGAGTAAACAAAGCATTTAAAGTATAGGGGCTTTTCATTGGCTGAGCTATTGTCAGGGGTTAAGGGATCCCATCACTGCCACAAAGAAACTAGTTATTTTACCAGCAAACATGGATTTATTTGGAAATAGAATAATTGCAATCCAGGAAAAACAAACTGCAAGCAAAACTAGGTAGGGAGGGAGGATCCAGAAAAAGAGCTTTATGCTTTTTTAAAAGGTTAGTTGGATAAGGAAAGTAGGTCATCATCTAGCTGGGATAGTAAAGTAGTATCCATATACAAGGTCAAGTCTGTGTCTTTCTGTTGCCTCTGCAATTGACCACAAATGGTGGGGTATGAAATCTCCCTCTACTGAAATCTTCTCACTCCATTTTATTGATGTTTTCTGTTGTTACTTTTCATAGCACTTAACAAATTACTGATAAAATGAAAATTAGACTATTCAGAAAATATTCATATGTAATTTCCAACATTTCCTTTTCATGAGTAGTTTTTAATATTATTAAGAGTTGGTGAACATAATATGTGCTTCTCAATGTTATTTTATCAACTGTTTTCATTACAAATAGAACATAAGACAAAACTGAAAACAGCCTTTGCATGATTTAATGTAAAACAGATTTCTTGTACTGCTGACACTATAATGCAAACTTTTTTGCTCACACATTGGCTGAGAAAGCTGAAAATACATATAAAATACATATTTCATTTTAGAAATAAAAGCAAATGGTTACAAAATTCTTTTAAATGAATGAATGAATTAGATATGGGTTTTGATCTTAAATGTGGCATTTTTTTTTTTGATGAGCTTCATATCGGCAAGAAAGATTCAGTGTTAATATTCATTAACATGCATTTATTGAGTACTTACTCCATCAGAATATAAGGACAAGGCATAAGCTACAGGGAGAAACTGACTACAAAATAGACAATTTACTGTACAACATGTAAACACGGTGATAGAAATGGCTGTGAAATGAGGAATGGGAGTGTTTAGTTCAAATCATCATGGCCAGAAAAAACATCACAGAAGGATAGGCAGATGGGCAGAACCAAAAAAACATGTTTTCAAGATGTGAAAACACCTGTGTGAAAATGAAAAAAAAAAAAAAAAAAACACAACAACAAAAACTAATGTTTTACTTACAAAACAAATGAATACCTATATACAATTGACAGTTTAATCTTCAAAAGTATTTTATTAAAACCTATTGCTTCTTTAAAATTTTTTCTAATTCCCCTTTAAAATTTCATTAAAAAACAGCAATAACAAAAAATAAAAAACTATAAACTGTGCTGAACTAAACTGGATTTTTCTTAACAAGTGCCTATTTACATAATATGGTATTTGGCAGGTCCAAATGATGGCACAAGACAAAAATCAACTGTCCACAGATTTTTCTTATTATCCAAATAGGAACCTCAGGTTCCCCACCAACCTGCCTTAGTGGTTAAAAGAAGTTTGGGTAGCTTTTGTTTCTTTTTGTTTGTGTAATATTACTTTCATCATCCTAAGTAATTTAGTTGCTAGTAAACATTTTTTCTCTTAATATATTATGAAATTTTACTTGGTTGAATTTTTGTTATTTAGCAAAGTAAATTTTAAAGATCTGTTTGGCTATATTATATGATTCGTGAATTAGCAGCATGCAAGTAGAGGGGGGTGGCCCAAGGAAGCATACAAAATGGAAGGTTTTTATAGAAGGAGAGTGGGACAAGAAAGTTAATAACAAAAGAAAAGAACTGTTTGAGGCAAGGTGGTTTTCCTTTAAGGGAAGAGAAAGGGATCTTATAAAGCAAATTATCTAATATTTTTTGGAGGTGGGAGTGGAGAGGGCCTGCATGACAGACTCATGGGTACAGATTGGGAAATTCTTGAATGACCAGTTGAAAATTATATTATTGGGGAGAGTTGAAACTGCCATTAGATCAGTATGAAGCACCAATTTGGGTACTCAGTCTAAGTGATACTATTTTGGCCTGTTGTTTTCTTTTTGACAGTTTCCCCGCTTTTGATCAGATTCTAGGCTTTACTAAGAGATGTGGTCAAAATTTAAGGTATTAGCATCATTCTCATCCCCTGCCCTGAAATTCCTACAGCTTTTTTGCTCCTTTACATGGCATCTGCATTTTTACTTACCCCCTGTGATAGTCACAGGCCATATCTTCTGGTTCACATTCTTGAAGTTGGTTGTTTTGTTTGTTCTTCAGATGTTCCAGTCTTGGGGAGATAACTTTGCTTGGTGGTTAGTGGTTGCAAACACATCTTAAAGTTTTGGGAGAAATAATACACCAAGGAGATTATTATGATTATTCTAAGTAGGATAATTTCCAATATTTGGAGTGTACTCTAGAGCCATGGTCCGCAAGACTCAAGCCAATCTAAATCAAATAAATCAAGAAAGACCTCTTGGAAGTAGAGTGGCTTGTTCTAATGTAATGAGTTTTAACTTCCCCTTAAGTGTTAATCTAGGCACAGCAGGTGTTGTGGTACACAGCACAGACACCACCTTGCTTGGCTGAAAGACAATCAAGAGCTATTCTATTATCAAGGAAAGCTTTGGCTAGAGAGTTTAAAAATCTTTGTTATGCTACTATTGCTTTAGTGGCAGATTTTGTGATAATCTTAAGAATCAAAAAGTTCTTGATTATAGCCTCGTTTACTTTTATCCCTAACTAGGGAAGTAAGAACCTGCCCAAAGGAGTAAATCCTGAATCAGAACAGCCTCCTAGTAGGTTTTTAACTCAACAATGTAAATTCAGGGGAGTTGACCAAGGAGATGTCTTATTTTGCTTGGGAAAAATTATAGGGACAGTTAAATTTTCTCCTAGCCTGAAATAAAAAAGCTTATCCCCTTCCCTTAGCAATGGTCTGGGAGATACATATGAGGGTTTCTTTCCAGGCCAGTGGTAGAGTAAAGGAAAAGAAAGAGAGAAAATATTTTATGTTTAGCTAAAATATGAAGCCATGATCAATCCATTGGGTGGAAGCAGTCTATCTATATATCAGCTACTTCTCTTTCTCATCAATTTGATCTAGAGGTCTCTATTATCTCTTCCTTTTGCAGTAGTGTCCTTGTTCAGGACACTTTCAAAGGGTCTTGAAAGGCTATCTTCCTCTGATAATATTCTAGACTACACAGTCATCAGGCTTTAGACTGTGACTGACAGGTTCCTTTGAATTAGGATTCAGGAAAACATCTTTAACCTGCTGATAACAAGTTGGAGCATAAGACATTAGACACTTAGAGTAGTTAGTCATATTAGTGTGAAATAACAAGGGATCCACAGAAGGCTGTATACTGACAGAATTCCAAGAAGTTTGTCACATATTTGTTGTTTCCTATAATTTATCAAGTGAAATAGGTGCCTTGATCATTGGAGATGATGGAAAACATACCCCAAATGGGAAACACATTATTTTAACTTTTTTGTTGTTCATTTTTTTCTGTGAGGGTATCAGCTTCATCAAGGAAAGGCTTTAACCCACCAGAAAAACACATACACATAACAAGAACATATTGATAACCCATATGAAGTAGCAATTTAATGAAGTCCAGTTGTAGGTGTTTAAAAAGTCCAGAAGGAGGTCTGAAGCCTCTGGGAACAAACAGGATTATGGACCAATCAAGTCAGATGTTCCTATTAAACGGCTTATGTAATTTTATACAAGTCTCTGTCAATGTTTGTTTTATAATTTGAGTCATCTTGAATGTACCATGTGGGGTGAAGGAATGTAAAAATTGAACAGTGGGATTTGTCAGGGGGCCAAGAAGCACTAAGCAGTCATCTTGAGCTTCCCATAGCCCTGGCTATTCACTGAATTTATACCCACTATTTGATTGTCTTAATTATTTTTATTTGAAAGCAGACTACTGTCCTGTCACAAGGACATCAAAGTGTCAAAAGTCTGGCAATGAAGGGCCATTTTGGTGGATGCAAAGTGGACTTCATTTACATGCGTCACAATCTTACAAATATAAAGAAGGTTTAGGATTAGTTATTTGACAATGCTTCTCATGCTTACTTATGCTTGCTTATCAAATGAGCATAATTTAGCAATGTTTTTAACATGAATGAATGGAAGACTTCATTCAGAATTTGATTTGGGGAGGTTTGCCCGAAAAGGGAAAAGTTTTAAAACACTTGCCTAAATAGGATCAGAGATAATTATGAAACACAATATTTAAAAAGTAAAGAAACTTAAGTATCTCTATCAAAAGCAGACCAAAAGTCTAAAAACCTTTGCCCTTTTCACAGAGAAAAAACAAAATTTTAATAAATTTGTTTCAATCTCAACCAGTTTTGTCAGTGAGAAAAGCACTGTGTCTTAGTTCTTAGAGCTGAAGCAATAAGAATTAGAGATCAGTGCCCAGAGTGATCAGTGTCCAGAGAGATCAGTGTCCAAAGAAAGCAACTTTCTTAAAGCAACAGTATATTCTCAAGGAGGGAGAGCTGGCAGGCCCAGAGGTGGCAATGGGTTTGACCTACAGGAGTCACACCCATTTGCTTTTGTGTGCATAGATCTTGTACCATGGCCAGGGTGGTCTCTAACCAACGCTGCTTCTAATCATTTGGAGGACTCCTTCCACCAGGTTGGGAGGAAAGTTTTTGAACCTAAAAGGTTTATACTAGAACTGTCATGGCAGTCTTCCTCATAGGGAGAGGTGGTTGTACCCACAATGTCAACATATTATGAGTCTAGGGCAGAGGTAGAAGAGAGCACATATTCTATACTTGTAGTTCTTGGTCTGTCAGCCCCAAGTCTTAAAAGCCACAAGGTCAGGATGTTGTACCCCTGGACTTCTAATGTATAACCTATTTATCACTGTCCTTTACAATACTTGTAAGAGTTTTGAGATAAAGAGGGGAGATTTGGAGATTTGTAAAAAGGATTGGTACTCTGAATTGTTTTTGGAACCACACTTTTCATCATCTAAAGACTAGATTTGTGAAAAAAGGACAATTTAATTTTCTCAAAAAATTGAGTTGTTGCCTAAAAATCAAAGGACTAAGACACCATCCATGTATGAGTATGTCTTCTTTTCCTCTGGGTACATTTAGCTTAGAAGAGAAGGCCTAATTTTTTAAAAAATCAGGTTTTAAATATTGAACCAAGTTTTTGGTTCAGAAAGTTAGATACTCCCACTATGTGAACATTGTTTTCACTCTTCAGAAAGATTTTATCAATTTAAATTTCAGTTTCATCTTAACTGTTTTAGGGAACTCCTGATAACAGTTTCCTAGGGAATCCTTTGGAGTCCTGTCAAGTCTGCAGGGGGCCCAAGCAGGGGCCCTCCTTCAGGCAGCACTCAAACAGAGGAATTTGCATAAGTCCTTTGTAGACAAACATTGATCTTTAGGCCATCATTTTGAAGGTGGACCCTTAGAGTGAAATGTGGGAGACAGATATTATTTTAGGTCTCTGAACTTGGAGTTCTGGTGTTATAACTGTAAAGCCAATGGTTTGGAAGATTTTTTTTTTTTTTTTTTTTTTTTTAACAATCTTGCTTCAAGATCCTTTCAAAATGCTCAGCTGTAGCGATGAGCTCAGTCAGGCCTGTAGCCTTGCATCCAGTTTTTCTGTGTTTTTTATTAACCCACTAATCTTTAGGGGATAATCCATTTATAAGTAAGACAGTTAGAAGCAGTAGAGTAACCTCTTTTATGGCATGGAAGTTGGAATACCACAGAAAGAATGCTTCCAAATGGACTTTAGAGTCTTTCATATTCCTTTTGTTTGCATGTTTAAATAATAGACTAATCAGAATGGGCAGGAAAGACTTTAACAATGGCTTTTAAAAGATAGGTTGCTATTTTGCAAGCTTTTCCTGATCCACAAGAAAACTACTTTAGAGACTAGGATCTCAAATATCATTCTCAGGATTATGCCATTCTGCTTCCCACATTCATTTCTTGGACTTCACCAAATTCTACCAACGTGTATGCAAGTTGATAAAGATGTGGCAGCCCAGGGGCCTAGGCCCTGATGAGGATTTTAAGCATTTCAAAAATCCTTTTTGGATCCTCCTTCATGTAGGAAATTCTTTAATATAGCACTTATTTTGTTTCAAAAGTAAAAGATACCTCAGGAGGATTGCCTCCAAACTCAAGCAGTTTTATTTTAAAAGGTAACTATTTAATTGTCTCTTCAGAGTAGGAAGGTAGTTCAGACAGAAAGTTAGTAGACTGTGAGGAAAATACAAGAGGTACCCATTGACGTTACTTTACCTGAGAGTAAAGGGGAGCAATATAGTATTCACATCACTCCTGTCATCTTTTGTTTTAGGTACCTCTTGTATTTTTAATTTTCCATTAATCTTTTGTAACAAATCTTTCCATGAGTCTATTTTGGAATCTTGAAGCCTTTGGAACCTTCTGCGTAACATTAAAATAGGCAACCCATTCCATTTGTTTAATTTGGGAATCCTTACGTTCAAGTGCACTTCTTAAACAAACAATCTTGTCTAATTGGAACATTCCCCATAACAGCCTCTGTAATTCTAGGTTATTTTTAGTAACTTTTTTTTTTTTTCGTCTTGGTAGATATCTGCAACTCCCAGGACTAAAAAGCTCTTAGACATAAAATAGGCAGGTGTGCCCAAAGGTAACTTAGGGTTTCTCAGAGCTAAACTAATACCGGAAAGAGAAATGCCATAAGTTTGGGGACTGTGTGTTTTACAGTGTACCTCACTCCATGACAGTTTTTTGAGGAGAGTGACTTAGTATCAGTCTAACTAGTTCTGAGACCAACTTACCATGGTAGTCCTCTCGAGGTGGTGAGCACTCTAACAGCCTTAAATGCTCGACCCGTGTCACCAATTTTTGTGGCTTCTTGGCCATGGAGATCCCCACCAGCAATAGCCTGATAAAGGTACAGAAAATAATACAAAAAATAAGACCTATAACCATGTGCACCTTAATGTACTGGCATTACTGGGTTCTGCCCACAAGAAAGCACTGTGTGCATTGCCACCAATTCCTGTGGATTCTTACTGAGGTTCTCCACCTGGAATATTGTGTTCTGAAAGGGTAGGGGCTTGACTCTGGGCAGACCCTTCTGCCAGTTCACTTGGTCTGTGGGTAAAACTGCCAGCTCACCTGGGCTCTGGGCAAACATACTGATTTACTTGGACTCCAAGCATAACCACATGCCAGCTCAAGCTGATCTGCCTTATAAAAGAAAACCAATTTAATTAAGAGCTCAAACACATAATAAAAGAGCAAAGCTCACTACTGAGAGGAACTTACAGACCACCCTCAGAAATAGCAAGAAATACAGTGAATTCAAAGGGTTCATAGGTACCCTTATTGCTGGGTTACCTGAGGAGACCTCTAGGCCCTATGGCCTCCACCCAGCAGGGCACCAGAGATGTCACCTCCTAGTCTTGTTGCAAGGAAAGAATTCCAAGAGACCAGATGGTGGTTGAAAGGTGTGAATGAAGAGTTTATTAGAGGCAGAGCAAAGTATACTCTCAAGATGCAAGAGTAGGTTAGATCAAAGGAGAGCTGTTTTAGGGTTCTATTGACAGTTGTTAACTAGGTTGGAATATTTATAATTTCGGGAGGGGATTTCTTTGAGAACAGGGTTTCACACCTTTATCCCTCCCTTACTTTGGCAGGGTCTCTGACCTTTGTTTTGGGCCTGTCTGGTTTGATCTGGCTTCTTGTGGTCTTGTTTGTGGAATGCTGCCAAGGCAAGGCTGCTAACTGTCCTGATAATGGGTCTTGACTCATCCATCCTTTGTTGGTCTCCAGGCATCCTATTAAAGTCTAACTGCCTACTCTAACACAATACCTGTGTTTCTCATTTTTCATGAATGCTGTAGGAAATTCACTTCAGATTCCATCACTGCCACCAAATCAGTTTAATAACAAAAATTCAACTGCATAAGCTTTAGAGATCTGATTGTCTTCATTAAATGATTTATGCCTTAACAGCCTTAACAGCTTCCCATCTACAGGTAGAGTGAGGCTCCAAAGAGGTACTGTACAAGATGGAAGGTTTTTATAGAAGGAGAATGAGATGAGAAAGTAACAAAAGAAAATATTTGTTTGGGCAAGGTGCCTTTCCCTTAGGGGAAAACAAGGGGTCTCATCAAGCCTATTACTTCATTCTTCTTTGGGGAAGGAGAGGGCTCTATATAGCAGACTCATTGATACTTTCTGGAAAATTCCTCACTGGTTAAAACATGTCTGGGTGTGAGGTTAGATTAGATATTAAGCCTTACTCAGTTTGGGAACTTGGTCTAAGTGACACCAGTTTGGACCTGCGTTTTTCTTTTTAGCAACTTATATATTATTTTCTCTATAAATACTATTCAATATATTATTATTTAATCTATTTGCTACTACTTAGCCAATATTTACTTCACTCTTATGTGTGTACCTACCCATCAAGGGCTCAGATGAGCTAAAGAGAGATGAGCTGGCAGGTGCCAGAGTAACTGACAAAAACAACAAGCCAAAATGAAAGTTAACAAATCTTTATCATTTATTGTGATAATAATATTGTTGTTATTATCCTTTTCCTTGGGCCACATTTGATATTGCTTTCAACGCTCAAACTTTATAGTCAATTTCTCTGCTTTATTCTTACTCCAAAAATTGTTGCCTAGTAATCTTTAAATGGAGTCTGGTCCTATAGAACTACCAACAGTTGACACATTTATATTCCCACTCCTCTTACCATTGGTGTTATTTGCAAACGTTTTAGTGTTTTTGCTTTTTTTTTTTTTTTTTTAACCTTTGGACTTGGCTAAATTGTTTTTCTTGTATTCCCTTTGCATTGTGACATTACATTAATTACAGAAACAACTTCTATCCTGTTGCATTTACTCAGAGTCATTCAGTTACTAGATATTTAATAAACTTTATTTTTGTTTGATATCATGATAAGGACTGGGGATACAAATGCAAAACTGAGATACATAGCCTTTGAATAGTAAATTCTTTCTAGAGGTGAGTGAAAACAAAAACTTAAATGATAACATGATAATAAACCAAAAATGATTTACCAGTTGTGATAATTGCTATGACAAAAAAAGTAAAGTGTTTAATAAAGAAAATAGTA
Organism: Mustela nigripes; assembly: GCF_022355385.1. NCBI lineage: Eukaryota > Metazoa > Chordata > Mammalia > Carnivora > Mustelidae > Mustela > Mustela nigripes. The sequence continues at coordinate 175,809,603 of NC_081558.1, forward strand.
GAATGTAGAAATTCTTAGACTGAAATTTTCCTTTTTAATCTCAAACAGATTGTTTAGAAATTGGTGTGTCATGTGTGCCAACTCAGAGAAATTAGGCCTGCTATAACCTGCCAATGTTAGTAATCCAGTGAATAGGGTTGCAATAATTCTAAATCCTAACAGGCATATGAGTGTCTTGATTGGTATATTTAAAGTATTTTAGATCACAGTTTCCATTAATTTCTAGTTGTTTCCAGAAACAGGACAATAGGACAAATTTAAGTATCTTTTTAAGAAAGTTTCTGAAAGTATGTTATTTAATAAAGCAGATGTAAGTTTTCAAAGAGCAATTTACATCTTGCAAGGCTGTAAGCCATTTTTTCATCCACTCATCTGACAAAATGACTTAGGAAGCTATAGGCCAGTCACATTCATATGACATTGAACATCATGATATCTTTAATAAGAGCTTTTTTTTCCCCTTTCTTTTTCTCAAGCTAATTTGGTGTCCTGAAATGAATAACTGGGTATATATTAATATATGACCCTCCTGTTAATGAACATTAGATCCCTCAAGGCCTGGAACCAATTTGACAGTTGTCTGAATGTTATATACTCTTAAAACCTCATTAGCCCATACCATAATTTCCAAAGACTTAAATGCCAAGATTGGCAATTTTTCTGCTAAAGCATCATTCATTGGTATTCTGAATTGGGAATTGCTTCCCTAGGGACTATTTCTCAATGGATAGTTGGCCATATTACATGAAAATAATCACTCAAGATAATTTTTAAATCACAATATCTTGCTCACATCATCTCGTCTGATAAGAGAAAATATAAGTCACTTCTGTATCAGATAGACTATTTTTGTTATTCACCATCTCTTTGTTCATCTCTAATCTTGGATTTTTCTTAATGTAAGATATAAAATATTTAGCATGGATAACTATAGAAACTTTAACATAATTGTTACATACTGATAGCTGTCATTAAACTGACAAAAGCACTCTACAACATTTTAAATGGCTCTATTATATTTTGCAAAATATATTTTTCATATGAAACATTTATTAAAGAATAATATATACATAGGCCTTGAACTATTTGCAAAATTGTATAGCAACCCACCACTTCTCCCTTCCTCTTGCAATTCAAACACTAAACAGAACTTGGAAAATCTTATGCCCATGAATGTTTTATTTTTTATTTTTACTACTTGTGTAAACATGTATGTGTGTGTACAAGCACATATATGTTTGCATTTTCATTTTTACTGAGCTTTACACATATAATAAAAATTAGAAAAGAATGCACATGAGTATGTATGTTTAAAATATAACCAATGCTATCTTAAAGGGCATATTTTATAATTTACTTTAACTCAACATTGTTCTTTTGTATTTTTTCTATATTGGCATATAGATGATGTAGGCAGGCTGGGACTGAGGACCAGAGGAAGGTCCTGCACGATCAGCTAATAGGGTTCTTGGCTTCGTGCAGGATAGAAATCAAACAAGAGTCAGAGAAAGTGAAAATAGTTGACCTAAAATCATGAGTGACAGAAAATAGCAAATGGAATGTCTGGGAGACTCGGAAAAGAAAGGAGAGTAAGTCTCTCTGTCACTTGAAGTTAGAGATTTATATTGTAAAGGGGTATAGGATACATAGTCCTCCATAAATCCAGGTAGGGTCCCCTCAAAGGATAATGTGAGGTGAACAATAGGTGATATTCCATAAATCACTAAAGGCAGAGGCTGTTGATGCCAGCAGCAGTAGAAGTTTGTTCAAAGCTAATGTCCTAGAACATGTTTGGGATCTGGTTCTTCTCACATGTTATCAGGTGTTTGGGGCCTAGGAAAAAACTCATAAAACAATTAACTTTCTTGTTTTCCCCTTGAAGTGGGAACAGTTTTTTTTTTTTTTTTTTTTTTTTTTTGGCTTACTCAGAAATGGGTCCTATCAGAAAAACAGTAGAAATGAAGCTTTTCTAAAATGGAGTCCCTTCAGCTTCCCTATCTCATGGAGACCTAGAATATTCATTTTAATTTTTTATAAAGTATTCCATTATTTGAATAATTCAGTTTATTTACCCATTCCCCACATTAGCTATTAAGCATTAGTTGTTATGCAGACTTAAATTGCTGTCTTCTCCCCAAGAGTTTCTAGAGATGTAGAATCATCCCCATCTGGAACCTCCCCACTGGTGCAGTGAAGGAGACACCCTGAAGGATGGAGATTTTCCTTATACATATAGAAGTCTCTTACAAAAGGGTAACTTGTATTTGATTTTCAGAGCATTACCTGTGATTTGCAGTTTCTTAAAAAGAATCAGCATAAAAGAATTCATATGTAAAAGAGATTTATTTTGGAGGAGCAAATTCTGCCCTTAGTCCTGCTTTGGAAACTTAGAAAAATCACAATCCAGAAGCTAAAATGCTTCCTTCATATCTCATTGCATCAGTTTCTAAGACCTGAGAATAGGTCATTTTCATTAAGCAGTTGTGTCTAATTTCAGGATGCAGGTCTTTCAGAGGGGTTTTCAAAGTTAGGCCTATATTGAAAAAAAAAAAAATCAGGTATTTAATAAGGCATTTCTATGGAAACAAACAACAAAAATTAAAGGTTAATGATTAGAATATAATATAAACCTCATTCTGAATCCTGACAGCAGCCAATTGAGAGAAGATTTCTAGATGTAGGGGTTAAAGTGTCTTCTGAAGTCTGAATGTCTCCAATGATAAAATCAGGTATTTAGGTAAACTTTCTGAGTAGCTCACACAGCAACAGCCATAATTTGTTTAAACATGAGCTGTTGTGTTGATTTCTCTGAAGGTTATATAAAGTCCTCTAGCTTCAGTATGCAGGGCTTTGGGAAAAAGGGCAGCTTTAGTTTTCAGTGATTCCAAGTCAAGAGAATGGGAGAAAACTGGAACATTAATTTGAAATGTCAGATATTTGAGGAAATCAGAAAATTTCTGGATCCAGTCGAGCTTATAGACAAACAACAATCCCTCAAAGACAATCAGAACTAGAATCTAATATCCACAAAGGTATATTACTGAAACATACTTTTTCCTTCTAAAATTACCATATTTTCAGCAGATAGCCAAATTGAGGTTGAATTTTTTATAAAATAGGTCTAGTTTCAATGAACTTGGCCTGATTAATTATAATAAGTGCAGCAAGAAGAACAATCATTTATGTACGCACGCTCTTTTAAAATCCACTTTGAAGAAAATTTATAAGCCATCTCAGATAGAATGTTCATTCATCCATTCATTCATTTATTGATTGGAAGGCTCCATGCTGGAGGTCAGCATGGGGTTTGAACTCACAACCCTGAGATCAATACCTGGGCTGAGATTAAGAGTTGGATGTTTAATTAACTGAACCATCCAGGTGCCTCTCAGATTGAGCTTTCAAAAACATCTCTAGGACAAGAAGACAAGGCAAAGACTTGCCATCAGACTTGCCTACAGTTGCGACAGATGTGGGTGAATTCCTCTCCTCCTTGAGCTCCCATTATACCCTGAGGTTCCTGCACCTCCCAGGAAATGACCCTCCTTATTCACCTGATAAGGCTGTTGGAAACCCTGCAGGCAAAGTACCAGCTATTTTCCAAGGGGTTTTAGTGGCTTTGTAGTATCAAGCATAGTTCCTTAAACCTGTTTGATCTTAGGAGTCTATGCATAGCTCTCTCAAATATGACATCTCAGTCAAAGCTTTTGTAACATAACCAATGTTTCTAATTATATCCTGTTACAGGAAAAACAGATTCTTATTGAACATATGCAAATAAATATATTGCCCTGAAGATATAAGAAGTCACTAAAAGTTTCTGAATTCTAGAGGAATCAGGTAGGGTGGAAAAAACAAATGTTTTAATTTGTTCACAAAGGTTTATTTTTATCAAATTGCTCTAAGTCATAGTTACCTTAAGAGAAAAAGTTTCCTTAAATCTGATAAAACAAAACAGTAAAAAGTCAGCAAAACAAAAAAAATCATAAAAATTATAATCATCCTCATCAGGTCATTTAATCACACGCTACTCATATGTGTTTTGGCTGAATCTATTTTGTCCAATTAGTTCTGGAAATTCTTGCCCCTTTAGTTTTATGATCTGAATTTTATCAGAAACCTGTAGTCTAGAGTATTTTCCATGAGTCTCCTTGAAAATGAAGAACTTTTATAAACACCTTTTCAAAACTATCAAACAAAACAATAACCCTGTAAATGACAAAGATTTAAAGATCAGATGCAACTTCATTACAATGCAACTGAAAAATTCAGTTATTTCTATGACATACATTTTAAGATAACTAGAGTTATGATTGATAACATTATACTGGGACATATTGGAATTTTAGGAATTTATTACAATATTTAGAACACTTACATTAGTAACCATATTATTATACTTACATGGTTATAGTTACATAGCTATACTATAATAACACATATTAATAACTTAGGTTATATTTTATGGGCAAATAACATGAAGGTTTATCATCACTTATTTGACAATGCTTCTCACATATATAAGTCTAATTAGTTTAACAAATCTTTTGAGATTTTCCAGGGACCCTCTGGAATTTCCCACAGTTTCTTTCAGGTCAAAAAAACTTCATTTAATAAATTTAGTTTTGGGAAGTCTGTCAAAAATATCAAAAGCTTTTGGACATTTGATTAAGGAGGAGCATAGGTCACTGGGAAACAATACTTAGTTATTTATTTAGCCAAACTGACAATTAAAGACTTCATAGGCAGAAATAGAAGGTTACATACTTCTGAGAAATATTTAGCAGCTTTAATATTAAGAGGAATAGGTTTACATAAGTAATCAATGATCTGATGATAAAACTGAAGCAAAGGAAATTATTCTGATAAAACACCAGATCTTTTCTTTTTAGACAGATTACTTAAAAGGTAAAGAAAAACTCTTCATAATCTTAGAAGCAGACAAATAGCACAAGAAAATTTTGTTCTGTTATTAAGTGAAAGAAAATTAACTTTTACCTTTACATAGCACATTACTAATATTAAACCTTATATTGAAACCCTTAAAACATTAGTTTAATTTGTTCTCCTTTCTCTGTCCCTTCTTCCTTCTCTTTTCCACTCTGAAACAATCAAGACAAAAATACTTGTTTTTCTCTTAACCAAAACATATATCTATACCTCATTCCCTTTTTTTTTCCCATTTTTTTTTAAGTATAGTTGACAGTTTTATATTACTTTTGGGTGTACAACAGAGTGGTTCAACAATTCTATACATTAGGCAATGCTCACCATGGTAAGTGTAGTTAACATCTGTCATCATAAATGTTATTACAGGATCACTGACTATATTTCACTGCTGTACTTTTCACCCCTCATGACTTATTTTATTTTATTTTTATTTTATAAAGATTTTATTTATTTATTTGACACACAGAGATTATAAGTAAACAGAGAGGCAGGCAGAGAGAGGAAGGGAAGCAGGCTCCCTGCTGAGCAGAGAGCCCGATGGATGCCAGGCTCAATCCCAGGACCCTGAGATCATGACCTGAGCTGAAGGTAGAGGCTTTAACCCACTGAGCCACCCAGGTGCCCCCTCATGACTTATTTTTAAACCTGGAAGTTTACCTCTGAATCCACCTTCATCTATTTTGTCTATCTCTTCACAGTCTTCCCCTTGGTCACCCAGCTGTTTGTTGTCTATATATATATATATATTTTTTTTTTTTAATTTTCTGTGCTATTTTTAGATTTCAAAACTAAGTGAAATCATGATATTTATCTTCTTCTGACTTATTTCACTTAGCGTAATATTGCCTAGATTGATCCATGTTATGAATGGCAAGATTTCATTTTTTTTTATGGTTGACTAATAGTCCATTGTGTATATGTGTGTTTGTACACAACATATGCCATTTCTTTATACATGCATCAGGCACTTAGATTGCTTCCATCTCTTGGCTATTGTTAATAGTGCTTCAAATATATCTTTTCAAATTATTATTTTCATTTTCTTTGGGTAAATACCCAGCAGAGGCATTCCTGAATGCTATAGTATTTATATTTTTAATTTTAAGGAACGTTCACACTGTTTTCCATAGTGGCAGCCCCAATTACATTTCCATCGATAGTACACAGGGTTCCCTTTTTTCCACAACCTTGCCACACTTATCATTTCTTTTCTTTTTGATTTTAGCCATTCTGACTGGTATTACAACTCATTGTGGTTTTGATTTGCATTTCCCTGATTAGTGATGTTGAACATCTTTTCATGTGCCTGTTGCCAATCTGCCGTTTTTGGAGATATGTCTATTCAGGTCCTCCACCCATTTTGTAATTACATTATTAATTAAAATGTAATTAATAAATTACATTTTAATTAATGTTTCTGGTATTGAGTAGTATGAGTTTTTTATATATTTCGGATGTAAACTTCTTTGAGTGTATCATTTGTAAATATTGTTTCCCATTTAGTAGACTGCATTTTTGTTTTCTAAATTGTTTTCTTTATGATGCAAAACTGTTTAGTTTGATGTAGGCCCAATAGTTTCTTTTTGCCTCTTTTTCCTTTTGCCTGAGGAGACATAACCAGAAAAGTGATGCTAAGGCCAACATCCAAGAGATTACTACCTGTATTTTCTATTATAAAATGCATGGTTTCAAGTTATACATTTAGGTCTTTAATTTTAAGTTTATTTTTGTGCATGGTCTCACAAAGTGGTTCAGGTTCATTGTTTTCCATGTAGCTGTACAGTTTTTCCAGCAACATTTATTGAAGAGACTGTTGTTTCTCCATTGAATATTCTTGCCTCCTTTGTCATAGATTAATTGGCTATATAAACCTGGGCTCTCTCTTCCATTCCATTGATCTAGGCATCCATTTTTGTGCCAGTACCATACTGTTTTGATACCTTAGCATTGTAACATATGTTACAATCAGGGAGCATGATACCTCCAGCTTTGCTCTTCTGTGGAAATTCACAATGTCTGGATAACTAAGCTATGATAAATGCAATCCTCCTTGGGAGAGGCTAGTTGAAAACCAAAGGAGGAATGACCAGAAAACAGGATCTCCTTGTAGGTTTCTGGGCTGAAAACAGCCGTATCCTACTTGTGGCTCAACACTATCTTCCACGTGACCTATGCTTACCTTAGGTTAGACATAAATCCTTAATAGTTACCTTTGCCATGCCTGCAGATCATGAACACAGATCATTCAAATCACACAATGCCTGTAATTGTTACCGCCCTAGTTATTGAAACTTTACATTCTTTTCTAATCTTCTTCTTTGATGTAACTGTGACATGCATAATAAAAATGGATGTAGAGCTTGACTCGAGGCCTTTCACCAGTAGAGGATCTGGTCCCCAGGCCCTCTCCTTTCTCCTACATAGGTATCTGGAGTAATCTTTTCATTAGCTGTCTCAGGGTTTGTTGGCCAAAACTGACACTTTTCTTTCTCAAGGTTTCTTTGGCTATTTGGGGTTCTTCATAGTTCCACTCACATTTTAGGATTCTTTGTTCTATTTTTGTGAAGAATATTATTGGTATTTTGATAGAGACTGCATTGATACTGATGAAGTTCTAGAACCTAGATGAGGTTCTGTGGGGTGGGTGAGGTTTGGAGCCAACGGCTAAGAAAGAATTCTTAAGACGTCTCTGGTGCAAAAAGGTGGTTTATTAAAGCATGGGGACAGAACCCGTGGGCAGACAGAGATGCTGCCCCACTATCCTGAGGAGTAGTGGATTATATACACAGGAGTTGGGTAGGTGAGGACAAAGGGGATGATGTTAGGCTCTAAGGAATTTTGGAAGCAAGGTCTCCAGGACCTTGAGGGGCTATTATTGGGAGAAAGGTTATTATTAGTAAAAAATCTTTTCATGAGACCCTTTAGATGTATATATTGGGTCATATGCTTGGGAATGATTGCTGACACTATCTCAGGTGTCCTTGTTAGTGAGATTTAGGTTTAGAAGAAATTTAAATTTATTTACATTTCCTTCTGCCTCAGCCTCCTTCAGTTTTTATGGAGGGGAGGGCCATATTAGGGCTTGAGGAACTGAGTTATTTGTCTCTGGAAATTGAACTACTGATAAGATAGCTGCTTTGTTGTAAATCTCTAGGACATTTGTAAACCAAGGGAGACTCCTATCTTGCAGGATTGTGATTTCTGCAAGTTAACTATTTGTTTTTCTTTTAGGGCAGCCAGGGGTGCCTGAGGAATGTCACACATATTACCGTGGGGAGAGGGTAGAGAGGGGGTGCAAGGTGCCAGCTTTTGCTTTGTCCTCAGCCAGCCTCCTGCTCATCAATACTATAAATTGGTTTGGATAGTATGGATATTTTAACAATGATCATTCTTCCAGTAACATGGCATCTATTAATTTGTGTCATCTTCAATTCCTTTCATTGAATCTTATAGTTTTCAGAGTATTGTAATGGTCTCTCACATCCCTGATTATCTTTATGCCTAGGTATTTTATTCTTTTTGATACAATTACAAATTGAATTTTTTATTAATTTCTCTGCTATTTTTGTTATTCCTGTATAGAAATGTAATAGCTTTCTATATTTTTGTGTTCTACAAGATTAATAAATTTATTTATTCACCTAATGCTTTTTTTTTTTTTTTAATTTTTTGGGTTTTGGTGGAGTCTTTAAGGTTTTCTATATATACTGTTGTGTCATCTACAAATAGTGACATTTCTTCTTCCTTATCAATTTGGATGGCTTTATTTTTTCTTGTCTAATTGCTGTGGCTAGAATTTAAAGTAAAGCTGGCTTCATAGAATGAATTCGTAAGTCTTCCTTTCTGTTCTATATTCTGTAATAGTGAAGTGGGAGAGCTATGTTCTTGTCTCACAGAGTCAAAGAATCCATCTCGCAGACAACAGAGAGTGAGTAAGGTGATAGTTTATTAAGTGACGATACAAAAAAATCTCTCAAGAGTGAAAGGGGTTCCAACAGGGTTGCCAAGGAGGGTCTTATGGTTGGTCTTGTATAGAAAGCTAAGGGAATTTAAATCCTTTCAACATCTCTATTGATAACAATGGCTTACTTCCTTTTTAGAGTCTGGTTTTTCTTTGTTAGTCATAGGGGATTATCATAAAGACACCCACTCCCACCCTCCTGGTCCTTCATCTCATATGCCTAGGGTAGGGTGGTCTGCTTTGCCCCCTTATCTCTGTTTTTCCCACACCTCCATATTTTGGGGATTTCTATGAGCCTGATCACATAGACTCCTATCTATTCCTCTACCTAGCTTTTACTCAATAACTATTGGTAGAATTTACCTGTGAAATCATCTGACTGTGGACTTTTGAAAGTTTTTTGATTACCAATTCAATTTTGTTACTAGTAATCAGTCTTTTCTGATTTATTTCTGTTTCTGTCTTAGAACATTGTATATTTCTAGAAACTTACCAATTTTTCTAGATCATTCAATATGTTGGGTTTTTTTTTCATTTTATAGTCTCAATTTTTTGTATTTGTTGTTTGGTTGTTACTTTTCTTCTTTCATTTCTAATTTTATTTATTTATGCCCTCTTTCCTTCCTTGATGGGTCTGGATAAAAGTTTTAAAAGAAAAAACTGATAAAGAGACAGCTCTTTGTATTAATTTTTCCTACGTTTTTTAGTGGGCATTTTATTTATTACCTCTCTAGTCTTATTTTTACTAAACATTTTGCTTTGTTTGGTTTTATTAGATTCTTTGAGTATAGTGTTAGGTTGTTTGAGATTTTTCTTTTTTTCAAGTAGATTCATATCACTATAAAATTACCTCTTTCAATGCTTCTGGTACATCCCAAACATTTTGGACCATGTGTTTCCATTATCATTTGTCTCAAGGTATTCTTTTATTTCCTCTTTGATTTCTTCACTGATCCATAGATTGTGTGTAGCATGTGTGGTATATTGTTTAACTTCCTTAGGTTTGTGTTTCTGCCAGGTTCCTTCTTATAGTTGTTTCTAGTGTCATACTATTATGGTCAGAAAAGCTGCTTGCTATAATTTCAATCTATTAAATTTATTGAGACTTGTTTTGTATTCAAACATGTGATCTAACTTGGAGAATATTCCATTTGCCCTTGAAAGGAATGTGTATTCTCTTGTGTGGGGGTGAAAAGTTCTGAATATGTGTCATTAAAGCCACTCTTTTCCTTATTGATTTTCTATATTTTGATGTATTCATTGATATAGTTTGAAAGTCCCCTACAATTCTACTATTGTCAATTTTTCCTTTATCTGTTAATATTTGTTTTATGTATTTAGATGCTCCTAAATATGGGTATGTAGATATTTACATTAGATATTTACATTATTATATACTAATAAAATATTAGATTTTATTTATCTATTTGACAGACAGAGATCACAATTAGGCAGAGAAACAGGCAGAGAGAGAAGGAAGCAGGTTCCCCACTGAGCAGAGAGCCCAATGCGGGGTTTGATGCCAGGACCCTGGGATCATGACCTGAGCTGAAGGCGGAGGCTTAACCCACTGAGCCACCCAGGTGCCCTGTTCCTTTTTTACTTCCTCTCCACTGTGTGATTTATGACTTTTAGTGGTATGCTGTCTCTATTTTTTTGTATTATAGGTTTTTGGTATGTATCATCTATGAGTTTCATATGTATCATCCTGTGTATATAGAAGGCAATATTATGTTGATGACTGCTTAAGTTTGCACTCTATTCTAAAAGTACATTTCTATTCCCATTTCCATTTTATATATATAAATAATATATATATATAATTATATGATTATTATTATCTATTATAATAATAGAATATATAGAGTGAATTCTTTACTCTATTAGATATTTTTGATTTTACTACTTTTGTCTTTAACCTTCATACTACTTTTATAAGTTATAAATATACTACATTTACTGCATTACATTTTCTTTTACCAGTGAAATATTTTTCCAATAAAATTTTCTTCTAGTTATAACCTTTTCTTTCCCAATTAAAGAAAATATTTTAAAATTTCTTGTCAGGCCAGTATAGTGGTGAAGATTCCTTTAATTTTTGTTTAACTGGGAAACTCTCTCCTTCATTCTAAATAATAACCTTGTTGGATAGAGACTTCTTGGTTGTAACTTTTGGTTGTAAGTTTGTTGTTGTTGTTGTTTATTTGTTTGTTTTTTTTTTTTTTTTTTTCCTTTCAGAACTTTGAATATATCCTTCTACTTCCTTTTGGCCTGCAAAATTTATTTAAAAAAAAATTAGCTGGTAGACTTATGGGGTATTCCTTGTTGCAATTAGTTACTTTTTTCTTGTTGCATTTACGATTCTCCCTTTAAGGTCACCTGGGTGGCTCAGTTTGTTGGGCATCTGACTCTTGATTTCAACTCAGGTCTTGATCTCAGGGTCATGAGTTCAAGCCCCATCCTGGGCTCTACACTGGGCATGGAGCATACTTAAAAGGAGTATCTTAACCATTTTTTTTTTAATCTTTGATCTTTGCCATTTTAATTATTTTGTGATATGGGCCTCCCTGGGTTCATTTTGTTTGTGGCAGTCTCATTCCTGAACATAGAAGTTGGTTTCCTCTCCCAGGTTAGTGAATTCTGCCCCTTTATTCTGCCTCTTACCTTTCTGAGACTCCAATAATGCAAATATTAGTATGCTTGATGTTGTCCCAGAGGTGCCTTAACTTACTCTTATTTTTTTAAATTATATTTCTTTTCTTGTTCAGCTTAAGTTCTTTCTATTATTCTATCTTACAGACTGCTGATACATTTTTCTGTATCTTCTACTCTGCTATGAATTCCTTCTAGTGTATTTTTAATTTTGGGTATTGCATTCTTCAACTCTGATTGGTTCTCTTTTACATTTTCTATATATTTGTCAAAGTTCTTACTAGGTTTATCTACTCTTCTATCAAGTCTGGTGAGCATTTTTTGGCCATTACTCAGATAGAGTGAATTTTTTATCAGATAGAGTGCTTAACTCTATTCTGTCTTATTCTTTTGTTTGGCTCATATTTCTCTGTCTTCATTTAGATTGAATTTCTGTTTGTTTCTGTGAGTTAGAAGTGGCCTTGTATAGGAATATTCCCTGTGTAGACTTCAGAAGACTGGAAAGTTGGTGGAGTGTAGTGAGGACAGAGAGAGTTCTAGCAGTTCCACCATCATTTGCAGATGCTATAGAATTAGCAAATGGTTTTCCTTCACATAAAGTTTAGTCGCCCTTTGAACCATGTTTCCCCCACTCCGCCCCCTACCCTGGGCCCCAGGGTGGGGAAATATGTGCAGGAGTCCCTTAATGCTATCCCTCCCCAATGCACTTTACAGTATTGAGAATGGGGTTTCCATGGTTACCATGTCTCCTTTTCTGCCATTCTCTATAGTGGTACCTTGCCTCTATATTGTGCAAAAGCTGTTGCATCAGCCCTCAGCTCTTAAGGAGGAACAGCTATATAGAAGTTTAGATTCAGTGTGTCTGTGGAAGAGGTGAGTTCCATCTCCAGCCTACCTTTTTTACCCAAAAATATCCTCCTTTCCTTGCATACAAAGTTGTTTCCCTTATTATTTCCAGTAATATTAATTACATTTATTGGAATTCTTAGAGAAAAAGATAGTATTTCATTCATATGTAGAAATAAAACAGACTCTTAAATACAGAGAGTAAACTGGTGGTTGCCAGAGGAGAGATGGGTGAAATCGAATTAAATGGTTGAATCATTAGATTGGATATCTAAAACTAATATAATACTGTTATATTTTAATAAAAAATATTAAAGAAACTAAACAGAATTCTTAACTCTTAGAAACCTAAGAAATGCATAACTGTAAATTGTTACACCAATAATCTCTAAATTGGCAAATTTATGAATACATTTTTATATTTCTAGAAATATGTCTTTTTCAGTTTTCCAATACAGCACTGACATACCCAAGTATTTTTTATTCTCTCTATAATAAAAGATAAAAGTAGATAAACCTATGTTTAATATTTTTTCAGCATTTTATGTTATTTGGAAATGATGGATAATCATTGAATAGTTAGATCACCTAATTTAGCTTAGCAAAACTCTAAGGTTTTACATTACCAAAAAAGGTTTGGGGAACTATTTAAGTAGATGTAAATATTGCTGAAAATTATAAACTTGTATTTTGTATCTTACTTGCACCTATTTATCTCACTTATTCTTAATAATCATGTTTAGATTAGTCATGAAGACTTCATGAGACATTAGATAAAATTATTTATCATCCCAAGATATTTTCTTATGGACAATTTGTTTTAAAAAAAATAACATAAATTTGATTAGTAAATGTAGAAAGTTGTTTTTTATAACTCTTGTTTTTGTCTATTTTTAACTAAACAGACTTCAGCTAGGTATTATTTACCTAAGATTATGCCAGATGATGTGAACTTGAAAAAACAGTGGTTTAGTTATTGTTATATTTCTAAGCATTTTAAGAATACCTAATTTTTAACCAATACCAACCAGCTGTAGATAAATACCACACATCTACAAATTACATATATTGCCACACATAAACATATAGATGAAAGAGAAATCCTAACATTCTAGCCCCTAGCTAGAATCATTATACAGATACAATTAATATAAAATTCACTAGATATAAAAGAACAGTTGGAATGTATTAAGTTTATCTGCTCAGATGGCTGAAAAAAAATTTTTTTAATTCACCTAAATTTGAAATGAGCCTTCCCTTTTTTGTTTTCCTTCTGATAAGAATTACTTAGCTCCCTGAAGTTTGTAGAACACTTACATCTCAGAGGCACAGGAAAAAAAAATAAAAGTTCCTCCAAGAAGGATTTGGGTTTCCTATGACCAATATTTACAAGTCTTTTAAGATAAATGGGAAAGGATTTGGGGTTGGTAAACTCTGAATTGTTTTTGCAGTCATACTCTGGTTCTACAAAGACTAGATTTGTAAAACAGGGACAACAACTCTTTTCAGTTCCTCAAACTGGGTTGAGACCTTGATATCAAAGGACTGTCACACCCATCCACCTATGTTGGAATGTTCTCTCTGTGCACATTTAGCTTAGGAGAGAAGCCTTAAAAACTTCCTGTCAGACTGAATATCAGCAATGGTCAGGAGTTCATTCAGTCCTTGGCTTCTCATTTTATTTTCTGCCTTTTCTTCTATTCATGAATCTCAGGAGGTAATCCAATTACAAAACCTTTTGAGAATCCTCCCTGAGTTTAAGAAATTCTTTAACTATGGCCCTTTCTTTGGCCTTTGACCAAGGTGTGAAAGAAGTCTGAAAGAATTGCCTGTAGCCTTTTTTGAAATTTTGAAAAAATTTTGAAAGATATCTGTTTAATTGTATATTCAGTGTGAAGGAAATTCAGACAAAGGATTACAAGAATGAGTCCTCAAATAAAGGATGATAGAAGGGAGCCATAGGAATTACATCAATTTTATACTTTTGTTTTTAGGTACCTCTCATAACTTAAATTTTTTAATTAGCCTTTTATAACAGATCCTTCAGTAAAGCTATTTTGGTATTTTGAAAATGTTTGGAAGCATCTGCCTACCAATTAAATATATATTCCATTTTGTTTGATTTGGAATTCCTTGCCTTTAATTCACTTCTTAAATAATCTTCCCTAATTGGAACTTTTCTAATAATGATGATTGTAAGCCTGGGGTATAATTCCCCTGAGAAATGGCAACAGTTTGGGAGGACCCTAGTCAAAATGACATTTAATCCACATTTTCTGATTGGACATATCTAGCCACAAATTGGGTATATTTAGTATTTCAGTCTGGCCATATTTTGGAGCCCCCAGCCTGATACTTAACAAATCACGTTACCAGAACACACACAAAAAAAACTTACTATGATTTTGCCCTTTTTGTAGATATCTATAGCTTTCTGGGCTGCAGTTCTTATAAAATAGACATGTATACCAGAAAGTGTCATATTTAATTCTTTGGAATTCAAAACAGGGAAAATTATACTGGATATGGAGTTCAATTTTTATTTTAATTTCTGTCCTTTTATTTTGTTAAAAAGTCCCTAAGGCTAACCATTATGTATCTTTGTAACTATTTTTTTTAATTTGGGCTTTCCATAAGTACCCATTAGACAACTGTTAAGAATGAAAGCACTCTAAAATAAATTATTTATTTATTTATTTATTTATTAGATCTAGAAGTTTTCTAGTTCAAAGTATCTACTATCTGGACATTGATTAGTCGGATCTATCAACCTTAATGTGAATTTTTTTTTAAGATTTTATTTACTTGAGAGAGCATGAGAAGGGGGAGGGTCAAAGGGAAAAGCAGACTCCCTGCCAACCAGGGAACCTGATTAAGGACTTGATTCCAGGACTCCAGGATCTTGACTGAAGGCAGTTGTTTAACCAACTGAGCCACCCAGGTGCCCCCTTAATGTGAATCTTAAGAGTGACTCAAACCAATAAAACATTTTATGTCTTAACCATGGGTATAAGAGGCATCCCTAAGGAAGGTTTAAAAGATGAAGCCCTGACAAGGTCCAGAGACAGTCTAAGAAAGAAAATACTTTTTGTGACAGGTGATAAGAATGGGCTAGTGCAAACAGTGTCTCTAGTTTCCCATGAGAACACAAGACACTTCCAGTCACAGATCCACCAGTCTTTGACACTGGACAGTGTTACTAAATTGGGACTTTTCTAGCACTAAAGGCCCTTATGGACCAAGATCCCTTACAACGAATTCTCCTGAGAGCTGGAACAGTCAGAAAGGAAGACAAGGAGGCAGCAGTTGCAAGTCTAGTTTGTTACATGGTTTCTGACCAACTGGCTTATTGAACCTGCAACCTATTGGCTGTCCACCAGATGTGCATCACTACACACATCCTCCAGCTGGCAGACACAGGCAGAATCTCAGTGGTTATAAAGCCAAATTCTCAAGGAATGGAAGAAGATGACAGAAACAAAATAATGACAATCTCTCTCTGGGAGAAAAAGGATCAATAGAAAATGGGTACTGATAATAAACTTTTACCAACATCCCTATAACTAAGAAAATAATTCCACAAATAGTTTCTTTGGCTAATATAAATTGAGACAAAGAAAAGGACTCTTACCACTCTCAATTTCATTAGACCCCCAAAGCAAAGGTGAGCTGTATCCAGCAAGTGAAGTTTGTCTCCTTATGGGTACCATCTGTAGGGGAAGGAAATTTTTCCTCTCTTTCTTTCTAGGTTCTTTGGTCTAATAATTAAATTGATATGTCAGAATAGGAGGAGAAAAACAAAAGGTAAGTAATACATATCCAGGAAAACCAAATAACTCTGAAATGGTGAAAGCCATCTTCTTTATTTTTTGTTAAGATTCGGATGTGAGGGCGATCTGGCTGCGACATCTGTCACCCCATTGATCGCCAGGGTTGATTCGGCTGATCTGGCTGACTAGGCGGGTGTCCCCTTTCTCCCTCACCGCTCCATGTGCGTCCCTCCCGAAGCTGCGCGCTAGGTGGAAGAGGACGACCTTCCCCGATAGAGGAGAGGACCGTTCTTCGGTCAAGGATATACGAGTAGCTGCGCTCCCCTGCTAGAACCTCCAAACAAGCTCTCAAGATTTTACTCATTTTTTTGACAGAGAGAGAGAGTACACAAGTAGGGGGAGAAGCAGTCAGAGGGGTAGAAGCAGGCTCCCCAATTAGCAGGGAGCCTGACATGGGGCTCGATCCCAGGACCCCAGGGTCACAACCAGAGCCAAAGACAATTAACTGACTGCACCGCTCAGATGCCCCAAGCCATCACCTCTAGTATCATCTTTCACTAAATACATAAGATGTTGAGATTAGAGAGCCAGTTATGAGAAATTGCCAGAAAAGCACAGTTCAGAAAGATAAGTTTGTTATACACATTTAAGTTGTTGTCTTCTCCATTGCTAAGTTTCTAAATATTTAGAGTTTTCCCCCATATGCTTGGTATGGTGAGAGACACACCCTTATAAATAGATTTGTCTTAAACATGCAAATGTTCTTTTACAAAAGAGTCACTTCTATTTGATTTTCAGAACTTCTTTGTGTTTTCAGTTTCTTAAAACATAACCAGCCTAAAATAATCATTATGTTAAAGACACATTATAGGGTGGCACATTTTGCTTCCTTATACTGTCAACCTAGTAATATCTCTGATGAGAACTTTCCTGGAAACTGTACCCTATGACTGACACTTATATCTTAGTAGCTACTTTTCTCACACTTCTGCCAAAGGAAACTAAAAGCAGAGAGGTATAAGCATTGAGGCTCATGTCACAAAGAAGGAACAGGAGTGTGCCTAAAACAGCATCATCAACAACAATAAATATGTGCCCACAACACAAAATGAACATACCCACTTATGTATGTGTTGTTTTGGTCATAAAAATACTAATTATGTCAAAGACTTCATTTTGAATGCTCTTTGAATGGAGTAGCCTTGTGAAATTTATATATATAGACATATATATGTATATATATGCATTCATATATATTTATATGTAAATATATATTTATGTGTATAAAACTAAAAACTCAGATATTTAAATCATACCAGATTTTAAGCACTTTAAGTAAGTTTTTCAAATTCTGAATGTCAAACTTGTAGTATTTAGGATATTGTAATTTATCTTTTAATTAATATACTCAGTCTACATAGCAACCTATACATTCTTCATGGAAACTTATCATGTGCTATTAAGTCTCCAAAAAAGTAAAAAATATTTTAAAAAGCAGTAGTAATTTACAAACTATCTTTGTTAAGGAGATATTTTCATTTCTGCTTTAATTGTGCCCATACATTCATATGAACATATCTTCATCCTTAGAAAAAATAATCTAATGATATATTTTATAAAAATAAATCTTCATAGGGACATTAAAACAACTGAGAAAATAATTTAAAAATATTTGTAATTTGTTCTTGAGATGAAAGCTACATATACTTCAATATACAGAGTAAAGAAAATCACACAATAGCATTAACATTTTAGAAATCCTTATAGGAAAGTAAAACATGCCTTTTGTAACATTAAGCAAGCTATTGATAATTTATTGGTCAAAACATGATAAACTGCTATTCTATTTTCAGTTTAGCCTTATTCTATTTTGTTTTTAAATTCCTGTTAAATCATGATGATGAAATATATTATCCTATGAAAATGTGAGACTCATCAAGGTTACATACACAACCTGTATGAGTTAATATCCATAGAGAACATATAACTGAAAAAGCTAAATTTTATTGTGGAATATTGTTTGTTTTCCCCTAAGAACATGAACTTAATGATACTTTAATCTTCCCTTAGCCATGTAAATTTTCTTCTAGACTATAGTAAATTATTATAGTTACATAATTTCATTGAATTTTTTCCATAAATGTCCCATAACTAATTTTTCCAGAACTAAATATTAACATTTATGAAAGCTGAGTAAATATACAATTAAAAAGGTAATTTCATAATATGAATTTATAAAACATACTTCTCTATTCAGGCAAGATCATAGAGATTAAAGATGTCTGTCACAGGTAAAGAGTGAATTTTTTCTTCTTAATGATATAATTATTAAAAAGAATTCTAAAAGAAATATTCTAATCACTTGGGTATAGGTGTTCTTATACTTTTTTCCTTTGGAAGCTTTTATATATTTCAAATCAATTAAAATATACTTTGTAGTAAATATACCTGAAAGATAAATAATAGCCTATATTTTATAATTTCTCAAAATTATAAAAATAAGTCAAGGGACTCTATAATTTCCCAGTTAGGAGACAAAAGATTATAATTAATTTTTGAGCATTTCCTTATTTTTTGTACCTTGGTTAAATCTTCTTCCCAACTTCAAATTAAAAAAAAAAAATCCAGAAAATGTGTAAACATTAAAATAATCATCCACATGTATACCCCTCCCTTGATAAATCTGTTCTTAACATTGACTACATTAACATTATCCCTCTTTTTTCCTAAATATAGCTCTAGTCATGAATATATATTTCTTTTTGATTGAATCATTCGAAATTAAATTGTAAACAGGATGACGAACATGGGGAAGAGGGTAGCACAGGAAGATCCTGATCTCATCTCATCCCACAGGAAACAGTTACATCTATACAATTATCTCTAAAAATGACCTAAAGGCAGAAAAGGCCTTCCACAATTAAACCTGGAGAGGAGGTCACATTGAAAGGGATAGGCGGAGCAGAGATTCCCTTCAGAATCAAACCCCTGGTGAGACTAACCACAAATAGAAGGCACACCAAAAGCTTGGAGAAGGAAGATCAGATCTCATACCAAGTACCTCCAGCACTAAAGGCCTGCAATGGGAAAATAAGTCCCCATATATATTTACCCTTGAAAACCTGTGGGGCTTAACTTTGGGAACTTTATAAATCAGTGGTCTTAAAGCTGGCAGAGGTAGAGAGTAATAGAAAATTGAGTTCCTGCTTTGAAGAGCCGGTATAATAACCCTACCTGAGCTGCAGAATAGAACAGTTTGAAAAGTATATAATGGAGATTTTTTGGTTAATTTCATAACATGTGTTGAAGGGACAGGAATCTTTGGAAGATTTCTCAGGGAACAAAATTGCTGGTATCTGGGGTTCCTGGGTGGCTCAGCCAGTTAAACCTCTGCCTTTGGGTTGGGTCATGATTTCAGGGTCCTGGGATCTAGCACCAAATCTGGCTTCCTGCTGAGGGGGATCTGCTTATCCCTCTGCTCCTCTCCCCTTCCCCACTCAGGCTCTCTCTTAAACAAATCTTTAAAAAAGTAACTGCTGGTGGGTGCTATTTCTCTTCCCTTCCACCAGCTTACAGTGCTGGCTGCTTGCTGGAGTCAGCACTAACACTCTCTACCTACATCATAAGTACTATGTTCTCCTATAAATTTATCATATTCAACTCCACCTCAGCAGGTATCTCTCCAAAGTTGTTCATGTTTTGCCACACCCTGCAGGCAAACATGGCAGGGCCTGCTTTGAGGAAGAAATGCTTCATGCTGCCTGAGAAGTGGGGAACTAACAGCATCACTAACGTACTCACATTTCCAGCAGCCCAGCCTCTTAGGTGACTATGCTAAAAGCAGGTCATGCCTAGTAGTATACATAAACTATGGCAGAGCGACTAATTGAAGACATCTAGGCTGACTTCTGGCCTTGCCACCCATAAGAGCCTCTCTGTTAGCCACACTGAAAGCCAGACATGCCTTATGGTACTTTAGAACTGAGACAGGAGGCTAAGTGAAGAAACCTAGGGTGAGCACTGGCCCCACAAATAAACCACAATAGCCTCAGATCTCTCAACAAAGTGGGGATGAAACTCTGTCTGGTGAAGCTAACTCCAGCCAGCTGTCCTAAAGGTAATCATGGCTCTGTCATAATAGTGGGGCACATGCAGCCCATACAGGAGATAATCCTGGGCTGTCTGTGCTAAAGGCCACCAAAGAAACTGTTTTATAAAAGGGTATGACTTTTAGCACCAGGAGACATAGCAGACCTACCTAATGTATAGAGACAAACAGAATTAAAGTCAGGAGACAAAGGAATACCTTCCAATTAAAAGAATAAGAGAAAAATCAGAGTAAAAGCTAAATAAAACAGAGATAAGCAATACACTTGATAAAGAATCTAAGTTAAAGGTCCTAGGATACTCACTGGAGTAGAAAAAAGAATGGTTAAACTCAAAACTTCAACACTGATTTTAAAAATACTTTAAAAACTAGTCATAGTTGAAACATTCAGTAACTGGAATAAAAAAAATGGTACAGGGAATCAATAACAGATTAGAGTATGCGGAATGGATCAATGATCTGAAAGGGTAATGGAAAGCAATCAAACTGAACAGCAAAAATAAAATAAAAGATACCAGATTAAGGGAATTTGGTGACATTATCAAACATACTAAATTTATATTATTAAGTTCTCAGAAAGAGAAATAGAGGAAAGAGCAGGAAAATTATTTGAAGAAACAATGCCTGAAAGCCTCCATAACCCAAGGAAAGAAACAGACATTTATGTCCAAGAAACAAAGAGAGCCCTAACAAGATCAACTAAAGGAAGTCCACATAAGGAAATACAATTGTAAAAGGTAATAATAGAAAGGGATGAAGAAAGATGGCAGAGAAGTAGGAGGCTGAGGTATCATCAGGTTCCAGGAGTTCAGCTAGATAGTTATAAAACCATTCTGAACACATACAAAATCAGTGGGAGATAGAAGAGAGGGAGAGTAGCAATTCTAGGAACAGAAAATTGACCACTTTCTGGAAGGTCTCTTCTGATTTGGTTAGCATATATTTTTCTGGGGTTTTTGCCACCCTTTTAGTATTTTGTTCTCTCATTCATCTATTCTTATTTGGATAAAATGACAAGGTGGAAAAACTCACCAATACACACACACACACACACACACACACACACACACACAACCCCCCTTCCACACACACACAAAACAAACAAACATACAAACAAAACACAAAGGGCAGCACTGAGAGCTAGGGACCTAATCAATACAGACATTAGTAATATGTCAGAACTAGAGTTCAGAATGACAATTATCAGGGTGCTAGCTGGGGTCAAAGGAAACATGGAAGATATTAGAGAACCCCTTTCTGGAGAAATAAAACCCCTTTCTGGATAAATAAAAGAACTAAAATCTAACAAAGTTGAAATTGAGCTATTAATGAGGTACTATTAAAAATGGAGGCTCTTATTGCTGAAATAAATGAGGCAGAAGAGAGAATTAGTGATATAGAAGACCAAATGATGGAGAATATAGAAGCTGAGCAAAAGAGAGACGAACAATTACTGGACCACAAGAGGAGAATTGGAGAGATAAGTGATACATTAAGACAAAACAATATTAGAATAATATAGATCCCAGAAGAAGAAGAAGAGTGAGGGGGCAGAAAGTATATTGGAGCTAATTATAGTAGATAATTTTTCTAATATGGCAAAGGGAACAAACATCAAAATCCAGAAGGTGCAGAGAACCCCCCCTCAAAATCAATAAAAATAGATCCACACCCCGTCATCTAATAGTAAAACTTACAAGTCTTACTGACAAAGAAACTCCTGAAAGAACTTCGGGACAAGAACTCTGGAACATACAATGGTAAAAATATTAGATTGGCAGCAGACCTATCCACAGAGACCTGGCAGTCCCAAAAGGACTGGCATGATAAATTCAGAGCACTAAACAAGAAAAACATGCAGCCAAGAATACTAAATCCAGGTAGGCTATCATTGAAAATAGGAGAGATTAAAAGCTTCCAGGACAAACAAAAATTAAAAGAATTTGCAAACGCCAAACCAGCCCTACAGGAAATATTGAAAGGGGTCCTCTAAGCAAAGAGAGAGCCTAGAAGTGGTAGACCAGAAAGGAACAGAGACAATAGACAACAACAGTCACCTTGCAATACAATGGCACTAAATTCATATCTTTCAATAGTTACCCGGAATGTTAAAGGGCTAAATACCCCAATCAAAAGACACAGGGTATCAGAATGGATTAAAAAAACAAAGCCCATTGATATGCTGTCTACAAAAAACTCATTTTATACCCAAAGACACCTCCAGATTTAAAGTGAGGAGGTGGAAAACAATTTACCATGCTACTGGACATTGAAAGAAAGCAGGAGTGGCAATCCTTATATCAGATCAATTAGATTTTAAACCAAAGACCATAATAAGAGATGAGGAGGGACACTGTATCATATGTAAAGGGTCTGTCCAACAAGAAGATCTAACATTTTAAATATCTATGCCCCTAACATGGGATCAGCCAATTATATGAGCCAATTAATAACAAAATCAAAGAAACACATTGGCAATAATAGTAGGGGACTTTACACCCCCCCCCCACTGAAATAGACAGATTATCTAAGCAAAAGATCAACAAGGAAATAAAGACTTTAAATGACACACTGGACCAGATGGGCATCACAGATATATTCAGAACATTCCTTCCCAAAGCAACAGAATACACATTCTTCTCTAGTGCACATGGAACATTCTCCGGAATAGATCACATCCTGGGTACAAACCGGGTCTTAACTGGTACCAAAAGATTGGGATCATTCCCTTCATATTTTCAGACCAAAATGCTCTGAAACTAGAACTCAATCACAAGAAGAAAGTTGGAAAGAGCTTAAATATATGGAGGCTAAAGAGCATCCTATTAAAGGACGAATGGGTCAACCAGGAAATTAAAGAAGAATTTTAAAAATTCATGTAAACAAATGAAAATGAAAACACAGCTGTTCAAAATCTTTGGGACACAGCAAAGACAGTCCTGAGAAGAAAGTATATAGTGATACAAGCCTTTCTCAAGAAACAAGGAAGGTCTCAAGTATACAACCTAATCGTACACCTAAGGGAACTGGGGAAAAAACAGCAAAGAAAACCTAAACCCAGCAAGAGAAGAGAAATAATAAAGATCAAAGCGAAATCAATGAAATAGAAACTAAAAGAACAGTAGAACAAATCAATGAAACTAGTTGCTGGTTCTTTGAAAGAATTAATAAGATCAATAAATGCCTGGCCAGACTTATCAAAAAGAAGAGAGAAAGGACCCAAATTAATAAAATCATGAATAAAAGAGGAGAGATCACAACCAATACCAAATAAATACAAACAATTAAAGAACATATTATGAGCAACTATCCCAGCAAATTTGACAATTTGGAAGAAATGGATGCATTCCTAGAAACATATTAACTACCAAAACTGAACCAGGAAGTAGAGCACCTGAACATACCCATAACCATTAAGAAGATTGAAGCAGTCATCAAAAATATCCCAACAGGGATGCACGGTTGGCTCAGTATGTTAAAGTCTCTGCCTTCAGCTCAGGTCATGATCTCAGGGTCCTGCGATTAAACCCAACATCAGACTTTCTGCGCCACAGGGAGCCTGCTTTCTTCTCTCTCTCTCTTTCTGCCTCTCTGCCTACTTGTGATCTCTGTCTGTCAAATAAATAAATAAAATCTTAAAAATATAAATCTCCCAACAAACAAGAGCCCAGCACCAGATGGCTTACCATGGGAATTCTATCAAACATTTAAAGAAGAATTAATACCTATTCTCCTGATACTGTTCCAAAAATAGAAATGGAAGGAAAACTTCCAAACTCCTTTTATGAGATCAGCATTACCTTGATCCAGACAAATAGCCCATCAAAAAGGAATATTAAAAGACCAATATCCTTGATGAACATGGATACAAAAATTCTCACCAAAATAATAGCCAATAGGATCCAACAGAACATTAAAAGGACTATTCAACACAATCAAGTGGGATTTATTCCTGGGCTGCAAGGTTGGTTTAAATCTGCAAATCAATGTGATACAATACAGTAATAAAAGAAAGAACAAAAACCATATGATACTCTCAATAAATACTGAAAAAACATTTGACAAGGTACAACATCCTTGGGGCACCTGGGTGGCTCAGAGAGGCTCTGCCTGCCTCTCTGTCTACTTGTGATCTGTCAAATGAATAAATAAAATCTTAAAAAAAAATACAGCATCCTTTCTAGATCAAAACTCTTACAAAATGTAGAGATAAAGGGTACATACCTCAATATCATCAAAGCCATCTATGAAAAACCCACAGTGAATATCAATCTCAATGAGGAAAAACTGAGAGTTTTTCCCCCTAAGGTCAGGAACATGGAAGCGATGTCCACTATCACCACTGCTATTCAACATAGTACTAGAAGTCCCAGCCTCGGCAATCAGACAACAAAAAGAAATTAAAGGCATCCAAATTAGCAACAGAGTCGAACTCTCACTCTTTGAAGAGGATATGATATGATATATATATATATATATATATATGATACTTTATGTGGAAAACCCAGAAGACTCTATTCCTAAACTGTTAGACCTCATATAGGAATTCAGTAAAGTGTCAGGATATAAAATCAATGCACAGAAATCAGTTGCATTTCTATACACCAACAACAAGACAGAAGAGTCAGATGGCTTGCTAGGGTACTGCCATTACACAACACTCTTGCATCCCCCAGATCACACCCACTTCAGCTCCAGCTGCCCCACCAGGGTGTCCTTTGCACAAAGTGCCCCAGGAAGGTCCATGCTGCCTTGGTTCCAGCCACCTCACCAGGGCAATCCCTGTGTGGAGCACCCTAGGACCCCATAGTCAGCATCCTGCCTCAGAACCACCAGAGTATCCTTTCCATGAAGCACCCTGGGATACCCTGCTCCTTACTGACCTTAACTCCAGTTGCCCTGCCAGGGTACTTTCTTCACTGAGTACCCTGAGACACCCCAGCTCTTCCAAATTCAGCTTTAGTTGTCCTGTCAGGGTGTACTCTCTGTGAACCCTGGGACACTCTGGTTCATGCCCACTTCAGTTTCAGCTATCCTGCCAGGATGTGCTCTATGCATAGAGCTCTGTGCATAAATCCCCAAGCACTCCCAATCAGCACAGTTCAGCTTCAACTATCCTGACAGGATGTCCTCTGTGCAAAGTGCCCAGGGACTGCTGTGGCCCATGTCCACTTCAACTTTGGCTGTATTATCAGACCACCCTCTGTGCAAAGAGCTCTGAGACCACTTGGATTGTACCAATTTAAGCTTTAACTATTCTGACAAGAGTCCCTCTGTGTAGAGAGCCCAGGGGCTGCCGTGTCGATGCCCGTTTCAACTTTAGCTGTACTTCCAGGGCACTCTCTTTGCAAAAAGCCCTGGGTTGTATCCATTTCAGCTTTAGCTGCCCTACTGTGGTGGCCTCTGTGTGGACTTCCACAGGACTATCCCTACCCATGAC
Source organism: Mustela nigripes (assembly GCF_022355385.1). Lineage (NCBI taxonomy): Eukaryota > Metazoa > Chordata > Mammalia > Carnivora > Mustelidae > Mustela > Mustela nigripes. The sequence goes on from NC_081558.1 coordinate 175,835,330, forward strand.
CACTTCAGCTCTGGCTATCCTCAGTATAGAGTGCCTCAGGACCCCCAGTCCATGTCAGCCACAGCTCAAACCAGAGAGCCACAGGCACACACAGGCTACAAAGTAGATGACCATACACAAGATCATTCCTTCAAGTTTAGAAGTAATTATTCTGCCTAATTCATAGAAACATAGAAAGTCAAACAAAATAAGGAAACAGAGAAAGATGCTTCAAATGACATAACAAGAAAATACCTCAGGGAAAAAATAAACAAACAAATAAACAAAAAAACCTAAATGAAACAAAGATAAGCAGTATGCCTGATAAAGACTTTAGTGATCATAAATATGCTTACGAGACCAGAGAAAAAAGTGGATAAACTTTGTAATAACTTCAAAATGAGATAGAAAATATAAATAAGAACCAATCAGAGTTGAAGAGTACAATAATTGAAATGAAAAATACACTAGAGGGAATCAACAATAGAATAGTGGATGCAGAAGAATGGATTGACAATCTGGAAGACAGGATGATAGAATCACCCAAGCTGAACAGCAAAAGGGACAATGAACTTTAAAAAAATGAGTATAGGTTAAAAGGTATCTTGGAGAACCTCAAGCACATAAACTGCACATTATGGGAGTCCCAGAAGAAGAAAAAAAAAGGGCCAGAAAACTTATTTAAAAATATAATATCTGAGGGGCACCTGGGTGGCTCAGTGGGTTCAGGCCTCTGCCTTCGGCTCGGGTCATGATCTCAGGGTCCTGGAATCGAGCCCCACATCGGGCTCTCTGCTCATCAGGGAGCCTGCTTCCTCCTCTCTCTCTGCCTGCCTCTGCCTACTTGTGATCTCTGTCAAATAAATAAATAAAATCTTTAAAAAAATTAAATTAAAAAAAATATATATATAATATCTGAAAACTCTCCTAATCTGATGAGGGGAACTAATATCCAGGTTCAGGTAGCACAGAGAATTCCAAACAAGATGGACCCAAGGAGGTCTACACCATACACATAATTAAAATGTGAACGGTTAGAGATAAAGAGAATTTAGAAGCAGCAAGGGAAAGAAAAAAGTTATATAAGGGAAACCCCATATAGCTATCTAACGATTTTTCAGCAGAAATTTTGCAGGCCAGTAGAGAATGGCATAATTTACTCAAAATTCTGATAGGAAAAAAATCTACAATAATGACTACTCTACTTACAATGTCATTACTCAGAATTGATAGATAAAAAGTTTCACAGACAAACAAAAGTTTAAAGTGCTTATAACCTACAAACAGGCCTTTAAGGAATGTGTCAGGGACTTCTTTAAGGGGAAAAGAAAAGATCATAATTAGAAGAAAAATTATGAATAAAAAGATTTAAAAAGATATGAGCAAAAATATATGATAATATATACATAAAATATAGAGGTAGGAGTAAGCAAACATTTATTTTAGAATGGCTATCAACTTAATATAGATTTCTATATACCTCAGTTGCTATAGATGAAACCAAAGTCTATAATAATTACACAACAAATAGAGAGAAAGAAAAACAAGCATAAAACACAGAGAACTACAAAAACAATCAGAAGACACTTGACAAAATGGCAATAAGCACATACCTATTAATAATTATTTTAAATGTAAATGAAGTACATGCTCCAGTCAAAAGACACAGGGTAGCAGAATGGATTTAAAAACAAGACCCGTTGCCTATAAGAGATTCACTTCAGACCTAAAAACACACTCAGACTGAAAGTGAAAGGATAGGCATTCTGGATATTCAATGGCATCAGCTTTTCTGTCAATTCAAATAGAAAGAGCTTGATTTCCTGGCATTGAAACAAGAAAAAATGTAAATTACATGGCAGTTATGTTTCCCTTCTCATATTGGGATTCATCAATTTAATAACTTGCTTGCTTATCTTTTTCCAAGTAAACCAGTGCAGCTACTCTCCATCCTTTTGTCTTCATAGGGGCATAGTTTTTTATTTTATTTTATTTTATTTTATTTTTTTACCATATTCTCAATTATACCCCAATTGGATATCTTTAAGTCTGCTTTCTTAGTTACAGAGTATATGGATGATAGGGAACTCTTGAAGGTGGAATCTGGTTTAAAATATGAAAAGGACTCAGTGCTAAGCTATAAGATACATAAACTGATGCCATCTAATTGAGCTGGTAATCCATTAACCAGTAAAGAAATTGTACCTTTTTTTTCTGTTTTTAGGGAAATCCTCTAATGGGGGAATTACTTGTTCAAAAAAAATCACCTTCTTCTTCAAGGAGTCAGTTTGAGGCCAGGAAGGATAAAGGGAAACCAAGGGAATGGATGAAACAGGAAGAGTAGAGAAAGAAGGAAAATTCTGATAAAGGGAAAGCCCCTATAATTCTCACATTCCCTCTTTCTTTTTTTTTTTCATTTTTTTTCTTTTAATATTTTTTTCCGGCTACCCAAATCAATTTTCTTCTTAGAATGATATCCAAAAATACCAATAATTAATTTGGGATGATACCTAAGGGATGAAACCTAAGAATCCCAAAAAACACATTAATTTATTCAAACTAAAAGAATTGTTCTTATGCCATTAAATAATCAGATTCTTTCATATTCAAAATATGACAGAAAGATATTAGTTTTTCAAGAGAAAGATCTATAAGCAACATTCCTGGATTTTCATATTTTCCAACCATGCGATCTTAATGGCATTTTAAAAGCTGTATTACTTGGGACTTCTGGGTAGTTCAGTAGGTTGAGGATCTGCCTTTCGCTTGGGTCATGATCCCATGGTCCTGGGATTGAGTCCTCCATCAGGCTTTCCAAAGAGCCTGCTTCTCCTTCTGCCTGCTCCTCCCTCTGCTAGTGCTCTCTCTCTCTCTCAAATAAAATCTTCAAAAAAAAAAAAAAAAAAGAAGAGAGAGAGAGAGAGAATCAGTATTACCCATCATTATTCAATAGTAAAATCTTGGATTTAGTTTAGTTAGTTTCGTTTAGTTAGTATTCCACAAGAGTTGAGAGCTAGAAGGGGAACATTTTTATAATTCATGGCCCCTTAGCTGACTATATTGTGGCCCCAGACCTTCAGCTGCTTTGCTCAGTTCAGGAACTTCCAGACATCTTAGCTTTAACAACAGAATTTTTGAGGAAATATAATTAAAAACAAAATCTTCTCTCAACCCCAGAAAACCTCTGCACAAAGACAGAAGAGAGATAAAACAATTTCATTATTGAATAAGCATTAAACCAGAATGTGATGTGCATTACAGATAATTTGCTAAGAGACTGCAAAAACAAAGATACCTTACCCTTTAAGAGAGCCAAGCAGACTCCATTTTCATACATGTTTTAAGATAAACAATAACCAGTCCTCAATAGGAGAGCTTGACAACATTGTCATGTACAATTTATTATATATTCTCATTCTAATTGCCGAAACTATTGTGTTAACTGGTTTCATCCAAAGGAAAAGTAAATTTTTCATATCTTACTGATGGGGAGTAGTTCTGAAACTTGGAGAAAGGTGCCTTAAAAGTAAGGCACCTATTCTCCCACAGAAACTGGGAGATATGGGTCCTGTTTCCCTGCCTGTTAAAAGAAATATTTCTGGGTCATAAAGCTGGCAAGTGGCATATTTCACTTTTAAAAAGATTTGTAAATATTTCAAAGAGACAGATAAAACTATTACAAGTTTTGTAAAGTAAATGCTCTAAGAAAAGTTAGTCTCTTGTCATATTGTTAATAGAGAGAATGAAGCTTCTTATTTTTATTTGTATTTTGCTCTCACAATGGCAATAAGCAGGACATCTACTTTCTACTCATATGTTAGCCAGGATATGCCAATATCAGTAATAAACAGCTCCAAAATCTCAATGCTTTCACAAACCAAAGATACATGACCTACTCATGCAAGTCTAATATGAAAAGTAGGTTTCTCTCCATACCACCCTTCAGGCTTCCTAGAATTTCTTCCTTCAGATTATCCCAACAAGTATCAGGCAGAAAGTAAGCAAAAAGAGAGGAGGGTCTTTCAAGTTATTATGGAAGGAGAGCACATACTATTTTGTTTTCTATATATTTCAGACTTTTAAACACATATTTTTATGATATTAGACATTATTTCATCTCTAAAACACAATTTCATTATTGAATAAGCATTAAACCAGAATGTGATGTGCATTACAGATAATTTGCTAAGAGACTGCAAAAACAAAGATACCTTACCCTTTAAGAGAGCCAAGCAGACTCCATTTTCATACGTGTTTTCAAGATAAACAATAACCAGTCCTCAGTAGGAGAGCTTGACAACAAGGAGAGCAGAAGAAGTCAGACAAAGGAGTAGTCTCTTTGAGGTCTCTTTTTTGTTTATAGAAAGTCCATGACCTGACAACGATAATCCATGCTGATAGAAATGAGTGGTTGTCTGTGGGCCATGGAATGGGCAAGAAGGAACTGAGATGAAAGAAATCCCATACCCCCCCCCACCTTTTTATGAAAAACGAAATGGTATTTTGTAAAACTGATCCACTAGGAAAACAGATCACAGCCTTGAAACACCAAACACAGGCTATATTATCACTTATGTAATAAACTGGCAAAAAGATAAGGTCTTTATCAAAATGATAAGGTGCTGGAGCTGGGACAGCAACACTTTTTTTTCTGCAAAGACCCCAACAAAAGTGTTATTTGGTAATGGGGGATTTACCCCTCCTTTGTTTTAAAGGAATGACAGATCATCTCCAAGTTGCTTACTTTTTCTCCTTTGACCTTCCTGTTGCCAAGGGATTGTCTCAGTAGTGCTGTTATTTTGGGGGGCTAAGTGAGTAATACTGAGTTTAGGCTTTCATTCCATTCTGTTCTATAAAAACCACATTTTTTCAAATCCAGTACTTAATGACTTTCTTAATTAAGAAGGCAACTGTTCGTCCTTCAATGTTCATTCATGGATACTGGCAGAGTGCAATCATAACCCCCTTTTTCTTCAAGGGAGAGTGGTACTGGAAGATTGTTCTGTGGCCCTAAACAGATAGCCCCAGGGCTCATCATGGTAACCAGTGAGAGGGAAGGTCTGCTTCCTATACCCAGTGTCACGTTACTTCATGCTTTTTACAGGGTCTCTCAACTGAAATGTGTAATGTGCATTTCAAGAAATGCATATCCACATTTTGATAGCTGGAAAAGAGAGCCACAAGGAACTGTTCAAAGTTTTTATGCAAACGACTTCTCCCAACTCTACATATTTTTTTTTTTTAAACTTATGTATTTGAGAGAGAGAGACAGTAAGCTGGGGCAGGGGGAAGGTCAGAGGGAAAGAATCCTCAAGCAAACTCTTGCTGAGCACAGAGCCAAGGTGGGGCTCAGTCTCACCACCCCAAGATCATGGCCTGAGCTGAAACCAATGCTCAACCAACTAAGCCACCCAGATGCCCCTCCCAACTCCACATTTTAAAACAACTTCATACCATTGTATATTAAAAAACAAAACAAAACGAACAAAAAAACATGCAAAACAAAAACTCAGAAATATTTCTTTCTCCCTTCTAAATTAGTGACCTCAAGATTTTGTTTTACAGCTTATAGGAAATGATCTGGTGATCCTTCTGGTAAACAGGAGGTTGGCAACAAATGGAAAAGCCTTTGTTCACACTCCGTCACACTCCGTCAGATCATAGGCATGTTAGAGGAAACTGCCAGCTTGCTGGTACCTGTGTACTAAAAAGAATCTTGTACCTCAAAGGGCTCTGCCTTGGTACAAGGGAGATCCCTAGTGCCAGGATAAGAATGTGCAGTTTAGGCCTTTAAAAACTCTCCTGTGCCATTGCTAACCCAAAGTTAGCAGCTTTTTTCCATTTCACTTTCTAGGATTGAAATAATGGAATGTGTCCAGAGGAAAATGACACATGCCTCCAACTAATTGCCATCTTTAATTCCTTCATAAATTTTACTTAAAAGAACAAAACTCCCATTTTTCTTTTTAAATAGATCCCTGCTGTCAGCCCCAGTGGCCCATTGGGAAGACTTCTATTTCCCAATGGACATCTTCTCTGTCATGGCTGGGATTAGGTATATGTGATCATCCACATATATGGCCACACAGATCTCCAGATGCAGCTTCACCTGAAATTCTTTATTTCCAGCATCTGTTGAATTTTTGGCTTTGTCATTGCAATATATGGTGCATTGGGCCAGGTACTGGTCACCACGGCCTGGACTTGAGCCTGAGGTACATGGCAGTGCTCAGTGCACTGGTGCACCAGCTGCATGGAATCTGCTGTCCTCACAACAGCTGGTGCTGTGCTAGAACAGAAGGCCCTGTATCCTCCAGATGTTCTCTCTCTCCAGACTCTTCACCATGGAGTCCACTGCTTCTTGCACCCAGAGCCACTGCAGCTCTGCAGCAGCAACCCCCAATCGGCACTGGAAATATCCCATACCTTGTTTTAAATGATGACTCTACAGGTTTTATAATTGTCAGAACTTATACAAAGATACATATAAGATCTCCAGATTTCAGTATTTGTAAATTATATCTAAAGTTTTAAAAGTCTATTTTAAAATGAATCTGATACCAAATTCCCGTATATTTCTGTTACTACATCTATCTCTGGCTTTGTATTGTTTTCATGTAATAACCATGTGATCTTTTAAAAATGATAAAACAGTTAAACATAGATACTGTGTCTTTTATTTCCTTCTTTTAATGCTTGATAAATGTTACATTTATCAGGTACTCACTAAAGAATTGGTCTTTTTATTATATTTTTCATTGATACAAAATAACTCATTAAAAGATAAGTTTTCACAGTAAAGGTGGAATTTTCAATTAACTGTTCATTCATCCATTCATCATTCACTTTGTATTTATTTTCTCTTTAAATATTTCTTAAATGTCTGTTATATATAAATCTATTACATATTATTTATACAATGGTGAATAAGACAGATGTGTAGGCTGTTTTAGTGGAATTCTGTCTGTAACAATATGAATACAATATTCTTTCCCTGACCATATTACCCTATTATTTTGTTTTTGTTTCTGTCTTTTACTGATGTGGAAAATTTAAAAGATCAGAACTGCAACTCTATTTTTTTTTTCCTTTGAATAGCCCTTCTGCCATGTTTTCTTTTTTTTAATTTTTTTTTCCTTCCCTGGTTTTATATTAAGAAATTCTCAATTATGTTTGAAAAATTTTAGCAAACTTTTTATACAGAAGCCCCACCTCCATAGACTGTAGAAGACTTTATGTACTATCTACTGAGTTAAAAACAATCTCTATATATTATTTTATTTTGATAACAGATTGTTGTTCATAGGGAATATAGATATATTTCCCAATTATGTTTACACATACATGAAAAATTGTAGTAAACAAATCATATTAAAGTGACAGCAGTTTCTGCACTTTGATATGTTTACAGCTTTACCTGATTAAATTTTGAGAACAAAATTGTTCCCCATAGCAATTTGTATAACTGCAATTCTAACAAATAACCTGTTGTTGGGAAGTAAAGAATATCTATGACTACAACATTTGAAACATGCATTTCACTCAGACTTGAAGTTTAATTTACTCTAAGGTGAACAAGCCAGCAATGTTAGACAGCTGTTAAAAATGTCTAGCATATTAAAAAATCTGTTAATACATGATCTTATTGCAAAAACAAGTATATATTAATGATTTTTGTTAATCACCCATGACTCAACTATTATAGTCAGTTGTAAGCATGGGGTTTTAGAAGATGGTGATCAGAATAATAAAGGTTCTGGAACTAATAGAAATTCATTTAATCCTCATGTTAACTCTGAAACAGAGGTAGTGTCATCCACATATTTTACTGTTGGTAAGAGATAACTAACTTTCTAAATCTAAGACAGTGTTGTGAAGTCTGATGATGGAATACCAATTTAGATGTATCTTGACCATAAAGGCCATTCTATTAAACTTTCTCAGGCTATTAAATTATTTCTTTATCAGAAAATATTTCACAAATAAAAGTAATTCACAACATTGTAAAAACTTGGATGCAAGAGAAATGTTGACATTTCTTTTTTAAAACAGTTTTAAATGTAGTCTGTAAATATATAAAGCAAAGTAGAAAACAATGTTTATTAAGAGAGTGTAGGTTTAAAAAAAAGCAGTGCTTCCTATGTATGTGAGTGTGTGTACACACACAAACACACATGTTGCTATACTGTTTGGCTTAGATGTTATGTATGATATAATACCTATTCTTGGCATAATAAGTACATTTAAGTAGATTTCAGACAATCATTATCCCCACCTGAAAATAGTCAGCAGTTTTTCTGAAATACAAGTAGATTTCAAATCTACAAAAGAGAACTACACATTCTTGTTCAGATTTCATTCTTGTAATGTGAGGGAAAAGAAGAACAGGTTGTGACTAAATTTCATGCTCTCATGAGCATTAAAATAATTTACAGTTATCAGAGCATTTGTTCAGTGCCCTTATTACCTGGCAGTTGTAGTACTTATGCCAGACTAAAGAAAAACCTTTTAATTTTGACCCAAAATAAACTCTACATATTTAATGATTAACGTGTGGCAAAAATTACTGTAAAATGCATATTTGACATGTCATAGGTTGTATATATTATATATGTGTGTATGTTTAACTGTATTCAAAACAAAAATCTATAAATTTTATTTTAAAGATTTTATTTATTTACTTATTTAATCATTTAGTGACTGAGAGCACAAGTGTAGGTTAGGGCAGAGGGAGAGAGGGAGAGAGAACTTCAAGCAGAATCTATGCAGAGTATGGAGCTGATATGGGGCTCCAAATCTCATGACCCTGAGATCATGACCTGAGCCAAAATCGAGTCAGATACTTAACCAACTGAACCACCCAGGTGCCCCCAAAATCTATAATTTTAAATTAAATTAAGACACTACATTTAAAATGCATCATATTTAAAAAAAGGTTTTATTTATTTATTTGACAGAGATCACTAGTAGGCAGAGAGACAGGCAGAGAGAGGGAGGGGGAGCAGGCTCCCCGCTGAGCAGAGAGCTAGATGCAGAGCTTAATCCCAGGACCCTGAGATCATCACCCCAGCTTAACCCAACTAGCCACCCAGATCTCCCAAATTCATCATATTTTAAAGTTATTTGTTGTATTTTATTTTTCTTTATAGAATCCATAATGATATTGGTTATCCAGTTTAGTCCAAATATTTGTGTAGACAGAGTGGATCATTTTAAATCTTTTTCATGATCTTAATATTGCATGTCATGAAAAAGATTTAAAATGGATAATCAATCTGTTACAAAATCTAAAACTACACTGTTTCTGGAAGAAAACATAGTGGAAAATCTGTCAAATTTTGAGCTAGACAAAAAGTTTGGTTTTATATACAACACCAAAAAATAGCCATTAATAGAAAAAAAAAACCTATATGATAAATGGTAAATAAAATTTTTTTTGGTAAAGATAGAGGTAAGAACTTTTAAAAAGTAGTGCAGAGGGGTGCCTGGGTGGCTCAATTATTAAGCATCTGCCTTTGGCTCAGGTTCTGATCCCAGAGTCCTGGGATTGAGCCCCAAATCAGGCTCCCTGCTCAGCAGGAAGCCCGCTTCTTCCTCTCCCACTCCCCATGTTCGTGTTACCTCTCTTGCTGTGTCTCTCTGTCAAATAAATAAATAAATAATCTAAAAAAAGTGATGTAGACTTGGAGGAAAAATTATAAATCATATTTCTGAAAAACATATCCAGTATATAAAGAGAATTCTCAAAATGTAACACCAGATACACATTTTAAAGAATGGAAACCACAATAGCACACTACGGCACACCTGTTGGAAAGCCTAAAACCTAATAAGCTAGTAATAACAATTACTGGTGAGGCTGCATATCTACATGAATTCTTATTCATTGCTGGTAAATTCAAATTCAAAACAGTCACTTTTGATCACTGGAAGTTTCTTACAAATCTAAAAATACCTTTTTAATGCAATCCTAGGAGGTATCATAATCCTAGGTGTATCTATCCAACTGATTTAAAAACATATATCCCAAAATATGCATATCAATACTTAGAGCAGCTTGATTCATAATTGCCAAAACTGGAAGTAATTAAGATACCCTTGGATAAATGAAAAAAAAAAAGTATGTACAATGGATTGTTATTCAATGATAGAAAGATATGGTATATTAAGCCAAAAAATGATATGGATGAAATCTTATATACATATTACTACGTGAAAGAAAGCAGTCTAATGAGGCTAAGTATCTTATAATTTTAATTATATACAGTTCAGAAAAGCAAAAACATAGAGACAATGACATTAGTGAGTGCCAGTAGACTGGGAGGAGAGATGACTAGGCAAAGCACAGGGTTTTTGTTTTTTTTCAGGTCCTGAAACTATATCCTGTAGTATTGTAATGATAGATACATCACACTATTCCTCATACAGTTTTGCAGCACAAAGAATGGAACCATAATGTATACAAATACAACAACAAAAAAGGTCACTTAGGAGACCAGAGGATTCCAGGAAAAAATGTGCAGTGTTGAGGGAAGCTACCTATATTACAAATGTATGAAGCAACCTCTGAAGGGTCTGGAAGAAATCATTTTAACCTAAGGAAACTTGGGAATAAACAGGGTCTGTAAGACAGAAGACAAAGGGAATTATACATAAGCACTATACTCTGATAAATTTGTTTCTCATGGGATACAAGTTAAAATTCTGAAACTGCTATACACATATACACTGGAATTGAACAAGTAAACCTAAGGGGGAATAGTGGGAGCTAGTTTTCTTACTGTTGGAGTGGTAGTTTATAGGCAAACAAGGACGGAAATCTTGAATGATCTGGGAGGTAATGGATTAAAATTAAAAACATAAGAAGTTAACTTATTTAACTTTAGATATGGATGATCACGCATAGAAGATTGGTAGATGTATATACACAGGTTAGTATATAAATATATATAGTTTCTTTCTCTCTCAACTGAAAGCATCTACATGAAATGACACTACGCTAGTCATAAGGACACCTAGTGATCAGCTTCTGGTTTCTTATGGGAAAAGTAAAAAGAACTTCCAGTAAATTGCTTGTTCTAGTAATGGGGCATAAATATGCAAGATGAATCTGGAAAACTGTACAGTTCCAGAATGTAGGAAAGTATTTTAAAATAATACACAAATGCAATAATAGAGATATATCAAAGTGACACAGGAACCAACTGAAGCGGCTGTTAATGGCCAAAGTTGGAACTATTTATACAGCATACAAGAGTGGGAAATATTTTACAGTGGAAATATTTAACCATACAAACTCAGTCAGGAGACCAAGGTCAACTTCAACAATGGCAAGCCATATTAATACTACGTACCCTTGATATGATGCAGTAAAATGACACTTTCACCTCTGTGATCTTCCTCACAAAATTCCACAAGCTCAATTTCAGTATGAGAAAAACATCATACAATTCCCAATTTGGGGACATTCTGCAACAAAGCTAAGATATATTTTTTATAACTATCAAAGTCATCAGAAATAAAGAAAGTCTAAGAAATTTTGCAAACAAGAGGAGCTTAAGGATATATAGTGACTAAATACAATGCAATATCCTGAATGAGATCCTAGAACAGAAAAAGTGTAATAGATAAAAACTAAGGAAATTTAAATGGGTTGTAGAATCTAGGTAATGATCACGTATCCGTATTGCATCATTAATTATAACAAAAGTAACATTAATATAAGGTATTAATAATAGGGGCAACTAGGCACAGATGTATAAAATATCCTTTACCATATCTGATTCTTCAGTAAATCCAAAACAGTTTTTTTAAAAAACATTTTATAAAATTGTCCAAAAAAATTGGGCAAATACCTCAAAAAATAACCTGCCAATACAAAGTTACCCAAGATAAATCAAAACATATCCACATGAAAACCTTTACATAAATGTTTAGAGAAGCACTTATTGATGATTACCCCAAACTGGAAATGACCCAGTTATCCATCAACTGGTGAAATGATAAAGCTTGGTATATACAATGGAATACTTCTCAACAATAAAATGAAACACGCTACTGTTTGACAAACATATGGTACATCTAAACTGCATTTTACTAAGCCAAAGTAGTCAGATCCAAAAGCTTATATATGTCATATGGAAAAGATAAAATTACAGAGGTAAAATAAATTTAATAATTGCTAGAGAGTAGTGTCGGTCAAAGGGATGTGCTACCTAGAGACAACATGAACATTTCAGCCTAATAGGATGGATGTTATGATTGTGGTAGTGGATATATGGCTCCATGTCTTTTTTAAAACCCACTGAAGTCTACTACAAGAGGTGAATTTTAATGTATACCAATTTAAAATATCAACTGGGATATGTGTGAGGAAAACAATAGTCATAATGCATGCCATCACAATTTAACATCATTACAAGTGAATCACATGACAATATGATGGAGGTACAGCAGATAATTAACCTCAGTAATTTTGAAAAGACTATTTTGATGTCATACTGTAAAGCTAAAGACAAAAAGAGAGTTGGCCACCAACCCTGTTATATATATATATATCCCTGTTAATATATACATAAATGTTTCTAACAGGGTTGTGGGTTAACAATCTTGAAATAATTTTATGTGGATCTAAAACAGGTTAATAAATACTTTGCAGGTTATGAATAATAGAGTTAGTAATAAAATGTTTCTTTCCTTTTGATTATTAAGGTCCATATGCAAATTCAATATATTAAATAATTTCTCTCTAAGTCTCAAGAGTACACAAAATATTTACAGAAAGAATTTATTTCAAAATTGATTTACTTTCAGTATCAATAACTTTAAATCAGGTTTAATAGTTCTGATGATAATAAAATATGTTGAGAATTTGGTTATATTAGTGACCAAATAAGCAGCCAAATGGGCACATATCTACATACGGATTCATTAGATGTTCTATTCTTCTGATTTAACTTGATATGCAATAACTTGCGAGTCAGTAGAAATACTGAATTTAATTAGAAAGGCATTTTGTGACTGATTGCTTATTCATAGACTAAAACTGTATTTTTACTCTACTATTTTCACAACACAAACAAGGTTTGAAAGTCTCAGAAAAAAATTATTGCCTGACTCAAGAAAATTAATTATTCTCAATACAGTGTTTAGTAAAGAATAGGAAATAAAAGTAAAAGCTGACTGCCAAGCATCAATGGGCACAAAAAAGAAAGGAGATTAATAATGTTCAATTTTTCATGTTAACTACTACACAAGTTAATAAATGAAATATGAATCCAGCATGCTAATATTATTATTGACTAAAATATTAATAGTATTAAAAGAAGAGCTTTTAAGAAATATAATCATGAAAAGGAAATAGTTCCTACCAATATTTTTCTTTCATTTTTATTTCAAATATAGGTCTCATTTTAACTATGGGTAGCTCCATGCAAATGTGACATGAGGAAATATAGCTATTGCTACCACTATGTGTTTGTACTGAAATAATAGAATTTGATAATCTAAAAGTTATAGGACAGACATCCAGAGCCACCTAAGATAGAGTAAGCACATTCCACCCAATCTTTCCCAATGACTAAAACAACAGCAAAATCCTAAGAGGAATATATAAGCAACTATCTACAGACCCTGAAAAGTAAATAATTGCCGGGGAATTTTGAAGAAAAATAAAAACTCAGGGGACAACCCATACAATAGTAAATTCCCTGTTTTAGCTTTCTTTGCTTTGTTTCATTTCTCTGCTTTGTTTTTCTCATCCCCTATCTCATGCCAGACAGAGTGAATCCCAGAAGTGCATAACTACATAGTTGATACAGACAGAAGCATCTCCAAGAAAACAAAACAAAAACAAACTCTCTATCTTCTTATTATGGAAACTAGGAATGGACGTTTTCTGTGCTATGACAAAAATGACAGGAAATCACAACCCTCTCATCTCTTTTTCTCCTCGATCTTCCTATTTCCTAAGACACAACAATAAATTAGACCAATTAATTACTCTACAATGGCTGCTAAATGTTTAAGCAAAAGGAAGAATCACATGTCTCTCACTTTAAGTCAAAAGCTATAAATGATTAAGCGTAGTCAGAAAGGTATATTGAAAGCTGAGACAGGCTTCATATGCTAAACACTTAGCCAAGTAGTGAATGCAAAGGAAAAGTCCTTGAAGGAAATTAAAATTGCTTTTCAGTGAACACATGAATGATAAGAAAATCAAACAGCTGAGACAGAGAAAGTATTTCTGGTTTCAATAGAAGATCAAGCCAGTTACAGCATTTCCTTAACCCAAAGCTTAGTCCAGAATAAGACACTAACTTTCTTTCTTTTTTTTTTTTTTAAAGATTTTATTTATTTATTTGTCAGAGATAGAGCATGAGCGAAAGCGAGCACAGGCAGACAGAGTGGAAGGCAGAGTCAGAGGGAGAAGCAGGCTCCCCATGGAGCAAGGAGCCCGATGTGGGACTGGATCCCAGGACGCTGGGATCATGACCTGAGCCGAAGGCAGCTGCTTAACCAACTGAGCCACCCAGGCATCCCACTAACTTTCTTTCAATTCTAGGAAGGTTTAAAGAGATGAGGAAGTTTCAGAAGAAAAGGTTGAAGCTAGCAGAGGTTAGTTCATAAAGTTCAAAGAAAGAAGCTGTATTGTAACACAAAAGGACAAGTGCTGATGTAGAAGCTGCAGGAAGTTTTCTGGAAGATCTCAGTAAGATAATGAAGGTGGTTACACTAAATGGTGGATTTTCAGTCACACAAAACAGCCTTCTATTGATAGAGGATACCTTTCATGTATCTTTAGATATATTTTCATAGCTTGAGAGGAGAAGTCAGTGCCTGGCATCATAGTTTCAAAGGACAGACTAACTCTCTTGTTAGGGGTTACTACAACTGGTGATTTTAAGTTGAAGCCAATGTTCATTTACCATTCCAAAATATCCCAGGGCTGTTAAGAATTATGCTAAACCTACTTTGCTTATGTTCTGTAAATGAAACAACAAAGATTGGATGGCAGGGCATCTGTTTACAACATAGTTTAAGCTCACTGTTGAGACCCGCCTCTAAGAAAATATTTCTCCCAAGTATCACTACTTATTGACAATGTACCAGATCACCCAAGAGCTCTGTTGGAGAGTACAAGGAAATGAATGTTGTTGTTGTTTATTTATTTATTTATTTAACATATAATGTATTATTAGATGCAGGGGTACAGGTTGTGAATCACCAGATTTACATACTTCACAGCACTCACCATAGCACATACCTTCCCCAATGTCCATAACCCAACCACCCTCTCCCTCCTCCACCCCACTAACCCTCAGTTTGTTTTGGGAGATTAAGAGTCTCCCTCCGGATCCCATCCTGTTTCATTTATTCCTTTCCTACCCCCCAAGCATCCCATGTTGCCTCTCAACTTCCTCATATCAAGGAGATCATATGATAAATTTTTGTTTTGTTTTGAGATTTTATTTATTTATTTATTTGACAGACCGAGATCACAAGTAGTCAGAGAGGCAGGCAGAGAGAGAGAGAGGAGGAAGCATGCTGCCTGCCGAGCAGAGCCCGATGCAGGGCTCCATCCCAGGACCCTGGGATCATGACGTGAGCCGAAGGCAGAGGCTTTAACCCACTGAGCCACCCAGGCGCCCCATGAATGTTATTTTTATGCCTATTAACACAATATCTATTTAGTAGTCGATGGATCAAGGAGTAATTTTGACTTTCAAGTTTTTTTGTTAATAGATTTTGTAAGATTATAGCTGCCATAGATAGTGATTTCTCTGATAGATGTGGGCAAAGAAAATTTAAAAACTTATGGAAAGGATTTACCATTCTAGATGTCATAAAAGCCATTTGTGATTAATGGGAAGAAATAAAAATGTCATCAAGAGGAGTTTGGCAGACATTGATTCCAATCCCCTTGGATGACTTTGAAGGGTTCAAGACTTCCATGGAGGAAGTAGTTGCAGATGTGATAGAAATAGCAAGAGAATTAGAAGTGGAGTCTGAAAATTTTCATCATCATTAGCCATCAAGGAGATTCAAATCAAAACCACATTGAGGTATCACCTTACACCAGTTAGAATGGCCAAAATCAACAAGACAGTGAACAACAGTGTTGGAGAATATGTGGATAAAGGGGAATCCTCTTACTCTGTTGGTGGGAATGCAAGTTGGTACAGCCACTTTGGAAAACAGTGTGGAGATCCCTCAAAAAATTAAAAATAGAGCTACCAATGGCCCTGAAATTGCACTACTGGGTATTTACTCCAAAGATATAGATGTAGTGAAAAGAAAGATCATCTGTACCCCAATGTTCATAGCAGCAATGGCCACAGTTGCCAAACTGTGGAAAGAACCAAGATGCCCTTCAACAGATGAATGGATAAAGAAGATATGGTCCATAGATACAATGGAGTATTATGCCTCCATCAGAAAGATGAATACCCAACTTTTGTATCAACATAGATGGGACTGGAGGAGAACATGCTGAGTGAAGTAAGTCAAGCAGAGAAAGTCAATTATCATATGGTTTCACTTACTTGTGGAACATAAGAAATAACACAGAGGACATTAGGAGAAGGAACAGAAAAGTGAATTGGGGAAAATTGGAGGGGAAGAGGAAGCATGAGAGACTGTGGACTCTGAAAAACAAACTGAGGGTTTTGGAGAGAAGAGGGATAGGAAGTTGGGTGAGTCTGATGATGGGTATTAAGGAGGGCACATATTGCATGGAGCACTGGGTGAGGTGCATAAACAATGAATTTTGGAAGACACACAAAAAGTTAAATTAAAAAAAAAGGAATCTGAAAATGTGACTGAATTGCTGCAATCTCATAACAAAAATTGATGAGGATTTGCTTTTTATGAATGAGCAAAGGAAGTGGCTTCTTGAGATGGAATATACTATTGGTAAAGATGCTATGTAGATTTTTGAAATAACAATAAACATGGAGAATATTACATAAACTTAGTTGATAAAATAGCAGCAAGGTTGGAGAGGACTGACACGAATTTTGGAAGAGGTTCTGCTGTGATAAAAATATCATCAATGCCACTGTGGATAAAAATGCTATCATCACATATCACAGAGAAGTCATTAATAAAAAGAAGAGTAAAATGATACAGCAAACTTCAATTGTTCTTATTTTTTTAAATTGCTACAGCTACCCCAACCTTTACCCATCACCACCCTGATCAGTCGTCAGCAGCCATCAACACTGATGCAAGACCCTCTACCAATAGAAAGATGATGATTCTTAAAGCTCAGGTATGTACATTATTTTTTTCAGACATAGTGCTATTACACACTTAGTAGACAACAGTATGTTGTAAATATAACTTTCATATGCACTGGGAAACCAAATTTTTAAAAATTTTTTTTAAAGATTTTATTTATTTGAGAGAGAGGGAGAGAGAGTAAAAGAGAACATGAGAGGATAATCTGGGGAAGGGACAGAGAGGGAGAAGCAGACTCCCCACTGGGCAGGGAGCCCAATACAGAGCTGGATCCAGGACCTGAGGTAAAGAAAGACACTTAAATGACTGAGCCACCCAGGTGCCTTTGGATTTTCTTAGACAAAGAGAGCTTGCATGAGCACAAGCTGGGGAGGGACAATGGCGAGAGAGGAAACAGGCTCCCCACCAAGCAGAAAGAATCCCACATGGTGTCTCTCCCAGGACCCTGAGATCATGACCTGAGCTGAAGTCAGATGCCCTCCAAAATTAATTTGACTCTCCTTATTGTGATATTCACTTTACTACTCTAAGATAAATTATGAAGTCAGTGGCAGCATGATCAAGAAGCATTCACATATCACTTTATGAGGACAAAAGAGTCAATCTACCAAGAAGACAGCATTTCTAAATGTGTGTGAACAAAACAACAAAGTTGAAACATATGCAGAGCAAATCTGACATAACTAGGAAAAACAAAACAAAATAAAACAAAAAACAAACAAAACTGTTATATCTGAAAGTAGTATACAAATCCAAATTTTAAGTTGAATTGTTCAGCACTTCCCTGTCAACAGCTAACTAAGCATAAAATGTGAAGAGTGTATCAGTCAGATTTTCCAGAGAAACAGAAATAACAGGATGTGTGTGTGTGTGTAGATAGATTAGATACAGATATGTGTATATGCATATGTATATATATAGATGTGTGTGTATATATATATATAGACAGATTTACTTATTTCGATAAATTTTCTCAGCAATTATGGATGCTTGGAAAGTTATAAAATGTGTTAGGGTAGGCCAAAAGACAAGCAATTCAGGAAAGAATTATAATTCCAGTACAAAAACAGTCTGCTAGCAGAATTCCTTCTGGCTAGGAGGTCAATCTTTGTTCTATTAAGTCTTAAAACTGATTGGATAAGGCACACCACAAAATGAGAGGTAATCTGTTTTACTCCAAGTCCACTTATGTCAATACTAACAAATTAAAAAATACTTTCACAGAAATATCTACGATAATGTTTGTCTATATATATATAGGTGTCGTGGCCTGCACAAGTTGACACAAAAAATTAACCATCCCAAAGTGTGTAGGATAACAATTTTTGTTTTTGTTTATTTGATTTTGTATTTGCAAATTAGTTTAAATTGCTAATTAGTTTAAATGCCTTATGTAGGGATGCCTGGGTGTCTCAGTGGGTTAAAGCCTCTGCCTTCAGCTCAGGTCATGATTCCAGGGTCCTTCTTCCCCCTCTCTCTCTGCCTGCCTCTCTGCCTACTTGTGATCT
Organism: Mustela nigripes; assembly: GCF_022355385.1. Taxonomy (NCBI): domain Eukaryota; kingdom Metazoa; phylum Chordata; class Mammalia; order Carnivora; family Mustelidae; genus Mustela; species Mustela nigripes. The sequence continues at coordinate 175,854,058 of NC_081558.1, forward strand.
CTGTCTGTCAAATAAATAAATAAAATCTTAAAAAAAAATAAATTCCTTATGTAATAGTCTAAAAAACTACATCGCTCACAGCTTGTATGTATCTTCCTTTTTTTTTTTTTCCTAATATTTTATTTATTTATTTGTCAGAAAGAGTGAGAGGGCGAGCACAGGCAGAGTGGCAGGCAGAAGCAGAGGTAAAAGCAGGCTCCCTGCCAAGCAAGGAGCCTGATGTAGGACTCAATCCCAGGATGCTGGGATCATGACCTGAGCTGAAGGCAGCCGCTTAACCAACTGAACTACCCAGGCATCCCTTCTATGTATCTTCTGGAGTTCATGGTAATTAGATAATGGGGTTCAAGTGGAATGTAAGACTTACCTCCCCATAGGATATAAAATTAATACACAAAAATTGAAAAACACATAAAAATAAATGCATAAATAAATATAAAAATAAATAAAGGAATAAAATAAATAAAAATAAAAATAATAAAATAAGTAAAAATAATATAAATAATAAATAAAACCTTAAAAAAATAGAAAAACATTTCTATATATTGAAAACAAAGTATCAGAAAGAGAAACAAATAAAAAAAATTGCATTTACAATGGTACAAAAAAAGAGTAATATACCTAGGAATAAACTTAAGTAACCAGGTGAAAGACTGGTAGTCTGAAAACTATGACACTGGTGAAAGAAATTGAAGATGACAAAAATGGAAATATAGCCTATGCTCATGAATTGAAATGATTAATATTGTTAAAATGTCTGTACTACCCAAAACAATCTACGAATTCAGTGCAATCTCTCTCAAAATACTAACATCATTTTTCCTATAAAAACAAAAAATTCTAAAATTTTTATGGAATCACAAAAGACCCCAAATAGCCAATAAGAAAGAACAAAGTTGGAGCTACCACAATCCCAGATTTCAAGATATATTACAAAGCTATAGTAATTAAAATAGTATGGTATCTTTACAAAAACTGACACATAGATCAATAGAACAGAATAGAGAGTCAAGAAATAAACTCACACATGTATTGTCAATTAATTTATGACAAAGCAGGTATGAATAATGCAGTTAAAAAGTGGGTAATGGACCTGAATAGACATTTTCCGAAGAAGACATACAAATGGCTGACAAGACACATGAAAAGATGCCCAATATCTCTAAGCATCAGGGAAATGCAAATCAAAACTACAGTAAGATATCACCTTACACCTGTCAGAATGACTAGAATAAAAAAAAATTAAAAAAAAAAAAAGAAAAAGGAAAGAACAAGTGTTGGAGAGGAAGTGGAGAAAAAGAACCCCTTGTGCACACTGTTGTTAGGAATGTAAATTGATGCAGCCACTGTGGAAAACATTATGCAGATTTCCTTTAAAAATCAGAAACAGAAATGACATATATCCAGTAATTCCACTAATTCCACTGATGGTTATCCCCCCCATAAAATCATTAATTCAGAAATATCTGTGTACCCCTGTTTTATTGCAGCATTATCTACAATAGCCAAGATATGGAAGCAGCCCAAGTGTCCAGAAGAATGGATAAAGATGTAGTATATATCCACAATGGAATATTATTCATCTGTAGAAAAAGTTAAGTTTTTGCCATTTGCAACAACATGGATTGAACTAGAGGGTTTTACTTTAAGTGAAATAAGATAGAGAAAGACAAATACCATATGATTTCATTTATATATGAAATCTAAAAAACAAAAGAAAACAATAAAAAGCAGAATCAGACCAGTAAACACAGAGAAAAAAGGGTTGATTGCCAAAGAGGAGGGAACAGAAGGATGCAAAATGGGTGACGAAGAGTGAGAGATACAGGTTTCCAATTATGGAATGAATGAGTGATGAGGATAAAAGGTTGAGCATAGAAAATATTGGTGTTTGTTACATCATTGCATAATAAGATATGGTAGCTACACTTAATGGTGAACATAACATAACAACATAAGACTTGCCATCAGATCACTATGTCATACATGTGAAACATAGCACTGTTTTTCAACTATAATTCACACACACACACACACACACACACACCCCTTCACTCCCTTTATATTTCTTTGCCCTTTCTGGTTTATAGTAATCAAATATTTTCTCTATAGATAGTTACAGCCACGTTAGGCAGTATTATATTTAAACATCAACTATAATATATAAAGTTCAAAAGGAAAAGGAAAATATATTTTTCCTAAGTTTTGCTTAAACTGTGTTTTTGTTCTTTTATTTTATGTCCCAACGTTACTTCTCTTATTATTTCTTTCTACCTAAGAATTTTCTTAAGCCATTTATTACCCTAAAGGACTGTATTTTAAGGTAAATCTGCTGATCATAAATTCTATTTTCCTTCCTCTGATAATTTATGACTTCTCTTCATTTTCCAGAGAGTATTTTCACTGGATATAAGATTCTGGATTGACAGTTCTTTTAGTATCTGAAAAGTGTTGTGCTGCTGCCTCTGGCTTCCATAGTTTCTGGTGAGAGATCTGTCAGTCAAATAGTATTTCTGCTTATAGGTACTATGTCATTTTTCACTGGCTGTTGGCATGAAATTTTTTTGTCCTTAGTTAAGTAGTTAATTACGATGTATTTTGTCATAGATTACTTTGTGTTTAACCTGTTTGTAGTTCTTTCAATTTCTCAAATCTGTAGTTTTATATCTTTTGACAAAATTTTGAAGTTATTAGCCATTATATCCAAGTACAGTCTCAATCTCTTTTGCCTTTACTTCTGGAACTCTAAGAACATAAATATTAAATCTTTTGATATCTCTCCATTTATCTCCCTTGTTCATTGTGTAATTTTGTTGTCTTTTTCTTCCACTGATTTTTTTGTTGTTGTTCCATCTATCTGCTATTGTGCCTGTCTACAGAGCATTTTATTTGGATATTATATATTTCAGTTTTAAATTTTTTATTTGATTATCTTTTATTTCTATTTCTATATTGAAACATTCTTTTTCTTTGTTAAGATTCTATTTTTTTTTAATTTTGTTTCAAGCATGTTCACAATGGAAGCATGTTCAAACTGAAACATTTTTAGCATGACTGGTTTTAAATATTTGTTGGATTAATTTTGGCATCTTTGCCATCTTTGTGTTGGCATCAATTGATTGTCTTTTTAATTTTCTCATTTAGTTTGAGATTTTCTTGGCTCTTGATGTGGTGAGTGATTTTCTATGGAAAGTTGGACACTTTCATGTTATGCTATGAGAGTCTTTAAATCTTCATTTTAACTATCTTTCTCTGACTTTAGTCTAGCAAGGGAAGGAGGACTGCTTCATTCTTGCCGAGTGTCCTTAGATGATACCTAGGTGGAGTTCCCTCAGAATTTCTTGGTTGGGGCAGAAGTCTTAATTTCTTACATAGTCTCTACTGATACTATATTTAGAGTGGCTTGTTGCTATTTATTATCAGGTAATTTTGGAAGTTCTAAGCATCCATGAGGCCTTGTCTGACTCATCCAGCATAGAAGGGTAGGGAAACTTTTCTACTGCACCTTTGGGGTGGATATCTAGGCTACTAATGTGGTCTCCAATGACACTGCAGCATGGAGGAAGGAAAGACTTATCACCACCAGAAGAAACATCTTATCATCGGGTGCTGATAAGTCTTGGTTTCCTACTTAGCCCTCATTGCAGCCTCATGAGGGTGACGTCCAGGCTTCCCATTCTAGCTTTTTCTGGTCTGTATGGACCACTGTTTTTCTATGGTGTTTGGCTAGAGTAAACTGGTAATTTTTTAAAAAATGTTTGATCTTATTAGCCTCCCCTTTTCATAGTCTTTTGGCTAGAGAAAGTTGGCTTTTGTTAATTGTTTTTTTTTCTTTAAATTTGTGTAGCAATTTCTTTTGATGAACTTCAAATGTACTTCAACTTGAAAAGAGAAAGAGTAGTCTTATGATGAAATGGTGCTGAAACAATGATAATTTTTTACATAATCATATGCAAAACAAGATCACATATGTAACAGAAAATATAAAACTGCAAACTTTTATTGAAAGCTTAGAGGAATAAAACTATAAACAGGTTAGGCAACAGGTTTTAGATTTTAAAAAAGCATAGTTTATATGAGAAAAATATAAAAATTGAACTTTATATAAAGTTAAACCTTTTGCTCTTTGATAACATTAGTGAGAATAAAAATCAAGCTGGACATTAAGAGAATATATTTGAAATAATTTAAAATCACTTATATTCAGAATATATAAAGGTATTTCAGAACTAAGCCATTAAAAAAAAACCATACCACCCAACGGAAAAATGAACAAAACTAAACACTTCATCAAAAATGTATTCAGTTTGCAAGTAAACAGATGACAGGATGCTTAAAATGAGTCACTAGAAAGATGCGAGTTAAAGCCACAATGATATACCTATTAGACTGGCTAAAATAAAAATAAATAAATAAAAAGTAGAAATCAAACTGATAGCTAACAAGTACTAGTTAGGATGCAGAGAACAGACATAGAAGTGAAATGGCTTGAAGGCAATTGTCTTTTCTGTTTCATCTATTGAACTAATGGAAGTTCAAGAAAAAGGGAGATGTTTCCATATTTAGAGGGAATGAAAAAAGAAAATAGCTCTTGCTTACATTGTAGTATATCCACAATGCTGAGAGAGCTTAAAGTCTCTGAAAGATATTCCTTGTTCAGGAACACCTGCCTCAGAAAGTCCATTTAGCAAACTCCTTTACATTCACCATGAATGCAAAGCTGTTATTCCTCTCACCCATATGCTTGCTTGAGAGCATAATACTGAAATTAACATTTAAATAGTGAAAATAGTAATTGTTAATGCAATATGCAGTTTTAGGTTCACTGATGGATTACAGGATCTTGTAGAAAATATATCACTGTCAGATAATTTTATATTTAGATCATAAAGACAACCAAATGCAATACTGGTACAAAAGCATAAGTATATAAGAATTTGGTAGATGTCCCAGTTAATTTGCCTGTTCCTAAAAATATTTTAGTTTTTTTTTCAAGAGTATAGATGTTTTTCATGGCCTTGTGCTATTCTACCTAATGCTTCTAAGAAAAAGCAAAGCCAGTGATTTACAAATATTTGAGTATATAGTGTGTTTGTGAGTGTGTGCACATGTTTGTATGTGTACAGAGCTAATTTAGTGTTACTATAACAAAGATATAGCGTGTTTGATTTGTCAAAATAGAGACATGTATAATGCAATAAGATGTGAAACATAAGGCTATGGAACACTAAATTTAGGTAAAAGAAGAGCAAAATAATTTATAGCTCAATATTTTCTGTCCACAAGTAATTCTTCTTTCACAGTTTAGCAGGGTTTATAATGTAGACAAGTGATTTATAAAGCAGAAATTGGTTTTGCTATGAAAATAGACACCATTCCTGCTAAGACACTCCAGGAATAGTGAATTGAAAGGGAAGCCGATCTATTTTTGTGTGAAAATTCATGTTGTGTTTTGCAAAAATCTAATAGAGAAATACGAACTTGAAAATAATTCCCTTTTGACAACATCCTCACCTTGGATATGACAAGCACACTGAAATGAATGGAATGTGTTTCCATACGTGTTAATTAGATTTGTCACCACACACTGTTCATCTTTATAGGGGTTTAGTGTCTACCAGGAATACCAACTTTCAACATTTGATATATTGATCTTGTTCTTTAATCTCTCACTTTAACTCTTATCTTTAGCATGATATTTTTCTCTTATTACATTTGCTATTGCTGTGAATTCTGGCATACAGATAAAAGTGACTCTAGAAAAGTAAGATGATTAAAATGGACAGATGTCTTTTATCCCCCCCCCTTTTTTTTTTAACCACTCTCCCTTACTCCAAAAAAAAAAAAAAAAAGGTCAAAAGCAAAATAATTCATTAGAAAAACTCCCATAGTCACCTGTTGGTATGGGATAAAAATGGAAATTCCCATTATAAAGCTCTTATAAGTCAAGTACCTAATAATTCATTATTTCCACAGTAGAGAAGATGATGATAAATGTGTGTGAAATATATATATATTATATATTTTATATATATATATATATGAATGATATGGATAGATGTAGATATGTAGGATGATATAGATAGATGTAGATAATGTAGCTTTCATTTTCTTTTATTAAATATAAATACCTTTTCCAAAGGAAGGAGAAGGTTTTAAAAATACAACTAACTCTCAATAAATAAATGATGAATAGCATGACAGGTTTTCCCAAAAGGAGAGCCTTAGGAAAATAATTATATGCTGATAGTTTATTTAGGAAGTGATTCTAAGAAGCACACATGGATGAGGGAGAGTGAGACAAGTTAAGAGGAGACACCAACATAAGATTGTATTAGACTTGTTGTGGGGTCTCTTAAACACAGAAATCTTCCATCTTAAGGACTGAAGCTGGAGTATTTGTCCACTAGCTTCTGTTGCCAATGTATGAAGTGTCTTTCCTTCCACTGACTTTCCTGTGCTTCCAGGTTACATTGTGAGGCAAAAATCAGAAAAAGATATGGTACAAAATTGCATCAGCAGATATGCAGCTCCAGGTGCATCTGAGTAGGTCTGAAACTGCACAGACTGTTGCTAAAATAAGAGATAACCCAAAGGCTTTGGTATGCCTGATTAAATACATTCCATAGAATGGCCATTATTTGACCACTTCTTTCTGAGAGTTCCACTTTTGGGTTCAGGATACCATGCTCTGACAACTATGAAGGAAAATAAACCAAATGGAAAAGACTGATTTCATTGGCTCTTTGCTTTGTGAAATACCTTTGTTGCTTGGTTGGTTTAAATGAGATCAGTAATGATAGTTAAAATAGACTATTTAAATTATTTTCCTTAACATCATTCTCCTCATTCAACCCACCTTTGCAAAAAAAAATAAATAAATAAAAAATAAATGTAGCTTAATTGTCTCTTGCATTTGCTAAGTTACAATTTTAAATGCTGTCACTGAAACAATAACTTTAGGTATATGACTTGGGGAAATAGGAAAGGTAGGAAATGAATCAAATTTGCTCTATACAGGGTCAGAATTTGTTTAAAGTGATTTTAATTTATTACTCAGCTTTTTCCCAGACTGCCAGATTTTAACAAAGATCGCTATACCATCTTTTTTTTTTTTTAATCATAATAGAATCATGGCTGCACACTTAAGCACATAGTGAGATAAGTGATTAATTCTATTCAGTTGAAAGTGAATAGAAACGCTCTGAACTGCTTTTGGTGCAGGGCTTTTAACAGAACAGGTGTGTACTTTTCATGAATTTTCTTTCTCCTTCCTGGAAGCTCACTCACAGAAGTAAATAAGTAAGTAAGTAAGTAGTAAGAAGAATCTATGGAATGCTGGAGCCATATATTAGAAGGAACTTAGATCCCTGAATAAGTGGTCTAATACACAGTTTTCTCACTGGCCTAGGCAGCTCACCTTGGAATTGTTACATAACAAGCAATAAATATGGTCTTCTTGAAAGTGTATTATTTTGGAATGAATGGATAAATGAATGAATGAACCAATAAATTCATTTTTCATTCGTTCATTTATTTTGTTATTCTGTTACCATCTTATTCTGTTACCATCCTGGGACACCAACATAAGATTTTTTTTTTAATCAAGATTATTGTTATTTACATTAGTGTTTATCATGTAATTATACATTTTATGCTCCTTTTCTTAGTTAATCCTCATATAATCATGAATCAAGGATTTATTATTAGTCTTATTTGATAAATGAGGTAACTGAGGGTCTATGGTGTTAAGAAATGTGTCTAATATTACACAGGTCAGAAGAATTTTACATAAAAGTCAATTTCAACATTCCTCATACCACAAACATTTCTCCTAATAGAAAGTTTATAGAAATTTTTCTTTAAGATAACTATAATTTTTAAAAATCAAATTTGAGCTTATTTTTTTTCTAGCTTCTACATCATCTGTCCCCCTCATGAATACTCTCATCTTATCTTCAAATAAATGGATATGCTTTCCCTATGCCTTTGTAAAAATTACCCTCACAAACCCCAGAGATGACTCACAAACCAGATTCACTTTCTTGTTCTTATTTTCTTTAAAATGTAGATCAAAACTCATCCATTAGAAAGTATTTCTTAACAGGAAGTGGTGATGCAACATGGGGGCTTAAGTGGGTACGAGAAGAATAAATGAAAGAAGATGGGATTGGGAGGGAGACAAACCATAAGTGACTCTTAATCTCACAAAACAAACAGGGTTGCTGGGGGGAGGGGGTTTGGGAGAAGGGGGTGGGATTATGGACATTGGGGAGGGTATGTGCTTTGGTGAGTGCTGTGAGGTGTGTAAACCTGGTGATTCACAGACCTGTACCCCTGGGGATAAAAATATATGTTTATAAAAAATAAAAAATTATATAAAAAAAAGGAAAGTATTTCTTAACAGAATAACATAGTCTCACAAAATCTATATTCACTCAGTTAATGTTAGAGGACAGCATTTTGTGGTGGTTAGGAATTGATTCTGAGCCAAAATGCCCAGATTTAAATTTTGACTCTAATACTGGATACCCATATCAAATTCTTAGAAAAAGTTATGACATGCAATAAATGTTAACAGTAATTTGCACTTTTTAACGGTAATTTACACAGCCATGCACATAAATTTGGGTTTTAAACAAGGCTCATACAGGTTTATATGTTTCCAATCAGTACAGTATTTATGAAGCAGTTACCATTTATTAAACTCTGTGTCTATTGCTAGGGGTAAAACACACACACACACACACACACACACACACACCCTTACCCCCACCACCACCAAGAAGAAATAAACAAATTCAACAGATCTTTGCCATAGAATTTTTGGTTTTGATTTATAGGTACATAGGTATATTGTATAGATGGAGGTTTCTGTGATTTGTCCTGTGTAACTGACCACACGGATCTGTACATATGCAGGCAGGTTAAAGAATGTTGTTTGTAAGACTTGTGCTGCATAAGCGATCTCAGAACCTGGTTACCTGATGTTAGCTGGCCTCCAGATCGGAACTGGCCCTTCTGGTCTAGACACCAAGTGCTGTAAATCTGGTCTTGCATCCCCCCTCCTGCTCCAGGGTGGCCTGGCCCACTGCCCCTCCTACAATGGAATCTAGGAGAGGAGGCAAACACACCTACCCCAGGCTCCTTGAAAATGTAAAGACCTGACAACACAGAAATGCAGCTTCCTCCAAGCTGCATAAGGGCTAACAAATGTTTAACTTCAGACCCCATCATCTGCCTTATAAACACAGCCCATATGGGGATGGTCAGTTGGAATTCTCCCTAAGAGAAGGATGTTCCACCCAGACCTCTCAAGTAGAAGTCCAGCCTGGCTCTCTCCATGGGGCTTTCCCAGCTAATGAGGTTGGATGTTTTAAGTACCTGATTTGATGTAATCCTGTCTTATTCCCCTTTACTGATTACTTTTGCCTCATCTCTGTGTAGATTTCCCTCTTCTGTTTCTATTAGATTTTTATAATATCAGTAAAGTGTTTTTTTTTTTCCCCTTTGAAACTGAGACTATGGCTGTTGTGAATCTTTTCTTCAGAACAATAGGGGAAAAGTTATTTGTTTCTTTCTAATAACCAACATTGGGCTTTCTTTACAATGTCTAAAAGAAAGAAACAAATATCCTAGCATTCATACAAAGATAAATTGACTGTTTAGTGGATAAAATATAGGATAACAGGAGACTATCAGAGACAGAATGAAAGAAAAAATATAAAAAATACACTGTTACATATCAAATAATAATTAACATTCACATGATATTTCATAACATATATAGTATCTTCTTACTTAATTCTCAGCTGGAAAAAAATTCTCAGCTGGTCTTCTCACAGTTAAAAAATGAGGTATATATTAATATTTTCTTTTCTTTGAAAGCAAATGGAGGGCGCCTGGGTGGCTCAGTGGGTTAAGCCGCTGCCTTCGGCTCAGGTCATGATCTCAGGGTCCTGGGATCGAGTCCCGCATCGGGCTCTCTGCTCAGTGGGGAGCCTGCTTCCTCCTCTCTTTCTCTCTGCCTGCCTCTCTGCCTACTTGTGATCTCCCTCTGTCAAATAAATAAATAAAATCTTTAAAAAAAAAAAAAAAAGAAAGCAAATGGAGATTAAAAATCAAATAATAATAATATGCACACATATATGAAATTTGTAGGTGGTAGGACTTGGACTGAAATCCAGTACCATAACATAATAGTCTTTCCAGCAAACATCTAGAGAATTTTTAATAAAAAAAGAAATATTTTTTGGTCATTTTTATATTTAGCTAAATGACTATAACAAAGTAACATGATAACAGTGTGCTGGTTAAGTTTATTTTATAGTAATTTTTATAATTATTAATATATAATATTTGTTTAATTTTGTAACTGAAATTTGCCTGACTCCTTAATAGAATAATTTGTTAAATAAATATTTTTTAAGTTGTTGAAAATATACATTTAAAATATTATGTAAAATACCTTCCATACCTATTGATGATAATAAAATGTTTTATTTTTCCATAACTTATGATGACTGGCAGTATAATGAGTCACCACATGTGTAAATGTTTTATAGTAAATGGAGAACATATATAGTTACAGAGATATATTATTTCTTAATATAAATTTACAGGGGAGGACAAAGACATACTTACGTTTAGCATAACTACTATCAGAGCACAAGTGAAGCTCCCTACTTTGTGATTAAGTTTAGACTAAGTTTAGTTGCTTATTGCCCATTGAAAATGTCAATAGAAAATGACTGAGGGTAGGAGGCTGTCCAAGATGGTAGCATAAGAAAACTCTGAACTCAATTCCTCCACAGACACACTAAATCTATACCCACAGACAGAGGACTTTCTCCTGAAGAAGAGCCGATGTTGACTAAACAGCTTTTGCATAACCAGCAACAGAGGGTACACACAGAAAAAGATAGGAGATGAAGACAGTAGTGACGGCACCTCCACCCCCAATGTTATGACCTGTAGTAGGGAAGGATATTCACTGAGGGGCCTGTGCACAGACTTGCCCACACTCAATCACAGGAGGGGGGGGAAAATGTGGTTTAAAGGGCAACTGGACCATAAATAAAGGAAATCATTTTACTAATTCTAGAGTGTCTGCCAAACAGGTAGGGAACAGCTGGAACTCTTTCCAGGGTCAGAGGCTCCAGCAAGCATCATTTTTTTTGTTTTGTTTTTTAATGTTTCCTTTCCACCTTAATAGTATAGACAAGAGCAGGGTCCAGGTACTCTAGCCAGGCTTTGAGGACTGCCCCAGCAAGCCAGGGGCTCCTAGTTCATATTAGCTAGAGCCAACCTACCAATGTGACCCTGGCACAGCATACTCTGGAGACCTCTCAATACCAGACTGGATGATAAAAATCACATGATGATCTCATTAGGTACAGAAAAAAACATTTGACAAGATTCTCCATGCATTTATGATGAAAACCACCAACAAAGTGGGTAGAGAACAAACATACCTCAATATAATGAAGGCTATGAATGAAAAACCCACAGAGACCATCATATTTAATGGTAAAAAACTAAACAGTTTTCCTCTAAGATCATGAAAAAGACAAGGATGCCCAGTCTTGCCACTTATATTCAACATAGGATGGGAAGTCCTAGGCACACCAAACAGACAAGAAAAATGTAAAAAACATCCAAATTAGAAAGGAAGAAATAAAATTCTCACTATTTGAACATAACATTGTAATATATATATAATCATAAAGATTCTATCAAAAAACTGTTAGGACTAATAATTGAATTCATTTGAGTGGCAGCATACAAAATTAACATGCAGAAATTGGTTGCATTTCTATATCCTAACAATGAGCTACCAGCAAGAAAAATTTTGAAAACAATCCCATTTACAATTTCATCAAAAAGAGTTAGCCAAGGAGGTAGAACATCTCTACAGATATACCCCAGAGATACCGAAGGCTTAATTTCAAACCACTGTGATTAAATGGGTATTGAAATAAAGTGAATAAAATAAACAATTTGCTTTCCCACTACATGAAAAATTTGTTTACACTATGCTGTAAGCTATTAAGTGTGCAATAGCTTTATGTCTATAAAAACAATGCATATACCTTAATTAAAAATACTTTGTTGCCCAGAAATGCTAACCATAATTTGACTTTTCAGGGAGTGGTAATTACTAATCATGGATCACCATAACAAAGGTAATCATATTAAAATTTTTTGATAAATTGTGAGAATTACCAAAGTATGACACAGAGACACAAAGTGAGCGAATACCGCTGGAAAAATGGCACCAATAGACCTGCTTAATGCAGGATTGCCACAAACCATTCAATTGTACTAAATACAGTATCTCTGAAGTGCAATAAAGAAAAGTACAATAATATAAGGTATACCAGTATGCTGAAAACTAGATGATTTTGATGAGAGATGTTGACTACACAAATAAATGGAAAGATACACTGTGCTCATGCATTGGAAGAAATAATATTAAAATGTGTATACTTCTGAAAGCAATCTACAGATTCAATATAATTAGCATCAAAATACCAATGGCATATTTTATAGAACAAAGAAAAAGTATCCTAAAATGTGTGTGGAACCAGAAAAGACAAAAATAGCTAAAGCAATTTTGGGGGGAAAAAAAACCCACAAAGCTATATGTATAGTGCTCTCTGATTTCACGCTGCAGTTCAAAGCTATAAAAATCAAAGCAGTGTGGGACTGGCACAAAAACAGACACATAAACCATTGACCGATTAATCTATGATAAAGGATACAAGAATATTTAGTGGGGTAAAGACAGTCTTTTCTATAAATAGTACTGGGAAAACTGGATAGCTATGTGCAAAGAATCAAACTGGACCACTATTTTATAACTTTAAATTCAAATTGGATTAAAGACTTGATGTAAGATCTAAAACCATAAAACTCTTAGAAGAAAACATAGACAGTAAACTTTTTAACACCCGTGTGAGCACTACTTTTTGGACCTAGTATTTAACTATTTAACAAAAGTTAACATAAAAAAATTATATTACATCAAACTACAAAGCTTTTGTACAGAGAAGGAAACAATAAAATGAAAAGACAAACTATTGAATGAAAGAAGATATTTGCAAACCATACATCCATTAAGAGGTTAATATTCAAATATATAAAGAACTTGCACAGCTTCATATCAAAAAACAAAACAACCTGATTTAAAAAATGGGGAGAAAATTTGAATAGATACTTTTTCAAAGAAACCATACAGATGGCCAACAGACACATGAAAAAATTCTCAATAGCACTAATAATCAAGGAAATGCAAATCAAAATCATAGCAAGATACCACCTCTCCCCTCTCAGATTGACTATTATCAAAATGACAAAAAGTAAGAGCTGGAAAAAATGTGGAGAAAAGAAAAACCTCATATGCTATTTGTAGCAGTAAATTGATTCAGCTACTATGGAAAACAATATGGAAGTTTCTCAAAAAATTAAAAATAAAGCTAACACACAATGCAGCAATTCCATTTCTGAGCACTTATACAAAAGAAATAAAAACACCAATCCAAAAAGTCATATGCACCCTTGTGTTCATGGCAGCATTATTTACAATACCCAAGACATGGAAGTAACCTAAATGTGCATCAATAGACAAATGGATAGGCAAGATGTGGTGTGTGTGTGTGTGCGTGTGTGTGTGTGTGTGTGCACGCTTGTGTATAGAATAAAGTATTAGCTATATATAAAAAAAAGAAGATTCTGACATTTGAGACAACATGGATAGACGTAGAGAATATTTATGCTAAGTGAAATGAGTCAGATAGAGAAAGACAAATACCTGAGGATTTCAGTTGTATGTGGAGTTTAAAAATAAACAAGACAGAAGCAGACTCATAGATACAGGAAACTGGTGGTTACCAAAAGTTAGGGGATGGGCAAATAGGTAAAAAGGATTAAGAGTACAAACTTCCAGTTTTTAAATAAATAAATCATAAGGATATAATATATAGCATAGGGGATACGGTCAATGATAGTGTAATGACAGGTGGAAACTAGACTAATGGAGATCATTTCATTATGGATAAAAATATTAACTTACTATGATGCACTATTGACATAAACTAATAGGATACTATATGTCATTATACTTCAGTAAAAAATAGAAAATGACTGTAAATGATAAACTGCATCCATCATTCTGAACAAATGAAAACTAATATGGGTTTCTTTTTAAAATAGATTTTGTAGGGTCATCTGGGTGGTAAAGTTGATTAAGCATCTGATGCTTGGTTTTGGCTTAGCTCATGATCTCAGTGTTGTAAGATGAAGCCCTATGTGGGGCTCGATGCTCAGTGCAAAGTCTGTTTGGATTCTTTCTACCTCTCTCTCTGCCCCTCCTACTCATGCTCACTTCCTCGCTCTCTCAAATAAATAAATCTTTTAAAAAATAAAATATATTTTGCAAACACACACCCATGAAAGTAAAAAAAAAAGGAAAAAATTCCATGAGGTCATTCTGAAATTATTTATAATTTTATTTATTTATAAATAAATAAATTTATAAAATTCATTTAATTTTTTTAATTTTTTAAAATTTATAAAATTATTTATAAATGCAATAGATAAACTTCAACCAATACTGTTTTTTGATGCCAAGTGTGTTGTTTTCTTTTAATTTATAAAATATATTTAAAGTTTTGCTGTTTATATTGATAAGTATAGCCTACATAATAAATAATGACAATAATTCTTTTTTTTTTTTTGCCTCAAAATGTGACATTCATTCAAAGAAAAAGAAAAAAAATAGTAAGATATCCATCCCTTGGCTCCCTTCCCTTCCCTCTCCTGCTCCTCTTTAGCCTTCCACAGACTGAACTTGGGTAGGGTTAGATACCAGGACAGCCCCTCAAATGAAATCAGCAACACTGACAAGAATCTCCTAAAAAAAGATGTTGTAGAAGGTCTTCTTCTGCCGCCATTTTAATAGCCACACCCTTATGGCCATATCTGTCCACAATGACTGATTGTGGACAATGAACAGGAAATTAACAGGAAAACTGTTCATGGGAAGGTCATAGTTGATGACAAAAGAAACCTGCTGTACATCAATGACTCTGGCAGTTTGTGTGCCATCAATACTCTCCTAGAGCCAGAGCAGAACTCCCTCATGATAACATTTTGTTCCATTTGGTCTGTATCTCTGTGATGGATATGGTGAAGTTGCAGGTGTGCATCTTCTCAGTGAGCCAATCAACCCCCCTCAGTTGTTGAAGAATGTGACTGCCTGAGTGATGATAAGAGTTTCATACAAGTCACATAGTGTCTAGCTTCCATTCCTCTCATTCCATGTTGATATAGAACTGGCAGATAACCCTCCCCCAGCCTCAACTCCTCTTTTTTGACCAGAATATGAATGGGGTTGACCTTCTGCACCTCAGCAAGTACATTGGTCCCCCCAAGGCAGGCATGGCAAGAGACACCCATGTAATCCTCTAAGGCCATGATTACCTTTTGTATCTCCTGAGCCAACTCTCTATTGGGTGCTAAGACCAAGGCCTGTGTAGACTTTAAATCCAATTCAATCTGTTACAGAATCATCATGGAAAAGTGGCTTTTTTCACAGTCCCAGATTGGGCTTGAGTGATCACATCATAACCTTTGATACAAGGAAGAATGGCTTGCTGCTGGATGGCAGAAGGCTTCCAGAACCATAGGCATAGATACCACTGAGAAGGGACTCAGAGAGGTTCATGTCATCAAAGCTATCAAGAATTTCATTCCAGTTACTCTCAATGACCTCTTTGGGCTCTAATTGGGGACATTGTCTCTGGATCAAAAATCCTGACTCAAAGACATGATCCTTAGAAATTCAATCAACATATTTCTTAATATTGAATTGAAGGAAAATAAAAAAACAGAAAAAATACATTTCTCATGATAAATGGCAGAGTATCATTAAACAGATTCTTAGAACTCACATAAATTTGCTAAAACTCTATACCAATGATAAATTACACTGTCTCCTACCAACTAAATGTTGATATATTTGTTGCTATTAAGCACCAATTTTCATCTTAGTAACATTTTTCTCATATTCTCTACCAGATTATTTTTAAATGTTTTGTAAAAATTAGAGATGACAAAATTATAGGCAAGTCATATTTCCCTGATTGTGAAGATTCAACTCTTATTTTAGGGACATATGTTTTTCTTTATCAATGAAATAATTTTTTAAATAACTTTTCTTAGATGCCCATGTAACATATAACCAGACTTGTAAGAACTTCTTTTAAAATTGTCACTTTATGGTAGATATTTTGAATACCCTTTATTTACATGTGACATAAACATGGCAAAATTTCAACATTACAAATGCACATGTAATATGTTGTACCAGTTACCCTCAATAAAGGTAAGTGTGTTTATAAAATAATGGTGCCTAGTTTCAGAAAAGATAAGTGCATCATATATATATATATATACATATATATATACATATATATGTATATATATATATATTTTCCTATTTATCTATTGAGGCATCTCTCTAGACATAACTATTGATAGAGGTTGAATAAAATGATATCTTAAAATACACATCTTCATATGAATTAATTTTTTCACTTTACAATATATTTTGAGTATTTCAAATATGTTCTGATGTGGATAAATAGCAGATAAATCACTATTTTTTTTTAAAGATTTTATTTATTCATTTGACAGAGAGAAATCACAAGTAGATGGAGAGGCAGGCAGAGAGAGAGAGGGAAGCAGGCTCCCTGCTGAGCAGAGCGCCCGATGTGGGGCTCGATCCCAGGATGCTGGGATCACGACCCAAGCCAAAGGCAGCGGCTTACCCACTGAGCCCCCCAGGTGCCCCGATAAATCACTATTAATGATAAAATATTCTATTCTTGGGGTGCTTGGGTGGCTTAGTTGGTTAAGGGATATGGGACTCTTGATTTTGGCTCAGATCATGATCTCAAGTTTGTGCATCCAGCCTCATGTCAGCCTTCACTCTCAGCAGGAAATCTGCTGAAATTTTCTCTCCCTATGCCCCCCTAAAATAAATTTTTTAAAATATTTCATCCTTGATATGCTGTATTTCTATAAATTATTTAATTAGCTTACTGGCATTTGAATAATACTATTCAAGAATTTCCTACCACGAATATGTCTTGCAATATGTCCAAATAATTACTAATTGCTTTTAAAAATGTTTTGGTTAAAAATTAAACAACAGCCTAGATTAAAACAATAACAAGGTTTTGTATTATACTGTGTTTATGTGTGTGTATATTTATGTATTTATGTTTGTGTATGTATGTGTGTGTTTGTTTATAGGAGAAGAGGATTAAAAAAGGAGATAAAATTAAATAGGTACTAATGTATTTGCAGAAAGTAAAATTGATCATATAAACTTCAACTTTAATTTAAAAATTTGTTTAATATTACCTTTCAAATATGTACCTAAAATTAATAAGAAAATTTTAAAGTAGGATATGTAGGTTTAAATATCTTAACAAAATGAACCAATGAAAACTAAAATCACCAAAATGTAGAAAATGGAATGTATAAAACAAGCAAATATAATAATGACAAATAGGACATTAAACAAAAATGTTTTTAAATTCATCAAAAATCATTATGCATATAAATGGTTTAAGCCTACTGATTAAAGCACACTACCTTCGTATTAGAATCTTACTGTCTCCTCTCTAAGGTTATAATATTTTTGCACAATAGCATTTTAAAACAAAATGATGCAAAAAGTTTAAAAATAAACAGAATGGAAAGATCAACTAAGTATACATGCCAAAATTAAAGTGGGTATCATATTATTCATGTTGGAAGAACTAATCAAGCTTTCAAAATGTATAGTGTTGAAAAAAATAAACAATGAATCTTAGAACACTGAAAAAATTTAAAAAACAGTAAAATGTGTATATATATAAATATATAAGTATATATATAAGATATATGAATATATATGTATACATATATATATATATATATAAAATTTTCCACACAAACTGCCAATCCCATTCCTGCGTCCTTTTGATATGAATACATTCATATTTGATCAGTTCCTTGTGTGCATTTTTCATTTTCTTTATTTTCCTTGTTCTCAGACTTGGAAATAGCTATTTCTTCAAGTCTCACCTCTTCATTATACTGGAGAATGGTTTTTAGAATTAAGAGCTGGGTGGTACATGTACACATTACTCCTGGGAGGTCACTGTTTCTAGATTATCTTAGTAGCGAAAAACCAGGGAATATATACACCTTAAATTACAACTTACATTCTTATTTCTAATTCAAATTTAACAATGAGGTTTTTATTTATTTTATTTAGTACTTTTGTGCTATAAAAGCTATTTTATTTAATACTTATATTTTATAAAAACTAGTTCCAAGTAATTTCAGTATATTTATATACTTTTTTATAACATACATTATGGGATAATTTTAAATTCACTTATAATGCATTAACTGTAGTTTAAAAGAATGTACTTTAATGTAGCTTTAAATACATTGTCAACATTATTACTAACAACAAACCTATTGTGCATTTTTACTAAAAATATACCAAAAGTATATAATTCATTTTGTCTACATATATAAATATATATATATATATATTTAAATCTATATAGAGAACTGTATTAAAGTTACTTGAAATATAATTTATGCTTTACAGCTGTGTTATCAATTTAATGTCGAGTTGCATTTACTTTCTTTTTTTTTAAGATTTTATTTATTTATTTGACAGACAGAGATCACAACTAGGCAGGAGACAGGCAGAGTGAGAGGAGGAAGCAGGCTCCCTGCTGAGCAGAAAGCCCAATGTGGGGCTGGATCCCAGGACCCTGGGATCATGACCTAAGTCGAAGGCAGAGGCCTTAACCCACTGAGCCACCCAGGTGCCCCGAATTTCTAAGTTTGTGTTTAATTTTGCATCTATTTTTCCTACTTTTTTCCCCTAAGAGTTATTTATTTATTTGAAGAGAAAACATCTAAGCACTACAGAGGTAAGAGGGACAGAGGGTTGGGGAGAGAGAATCTCAGACTCCCCACTGAGCAGGGAGCCTGACACAGGGCTGGATCTCACAACCCTGAGAGAGCACACAAGCTGAAACAAAGAGTTGGTCATTCAACCTATGATGCCACCCATTTTTCTTACCTTTAAGGTATTTTCCTATTTTTGTGGGTGAATTTCATTTTTGGAAATGTAAAAGAAATATGGTTCAATGTCAAAATCATATAAATATATCTGCTTCTCTGTATTCCCCTTTTTCTAAGTTTTATATAAAATTAAGTAGTTCATATTTCATTCTTGTTTCTCTTGAGAAATGAAACAAATATGTTTGTTAATGTTATTTATCTCTACAGTAAAGAGCAAGAGTATACTATATGAGTATACTATACTATATGAGCTTTTCCTCCCCATCTCCATGCCCCCAGAGTTACTCAATCTGACTTCATTAAGTTCTTCCTTATTCTTTCTCACAATAAATTGATAGATTTTTTTGTAGATGAGAGTACCACAATTTAGACTCTAAGAACAGGTTTTTTCTTTTTTTCCCAATCTCCCTACAAAAATAAACAGAATAATTAGGTCTTGTTTGTTACCATTTAAACACACACACACACACAGTTATACCAAAAGATTCACACAGGTAGAATATGGGTCTCGATCATTATATAAATATTTATATGGAAAAATTCTAAAGGATTTTATGGGTTCCAAACCAGTTTTCATTATTTCCTTCCTTAAAAAAATAAGACATGATATAAAGCATGTCTATGTCAATAACATTTCTTCTGGTCCACTCTTGATCTTGAGTGTTTTGCTGCCTGATAAGAGAGAATATAATTCTTACAGCATTCTAATTTCTGAGTTTTTGCTTATACCTTGGCAAAAAACTTATTTTTTTAGTTGTGTGTGTGTGTGTGTGCTCAAAGGGAGTGACCAAAGTTTGTCTCTTTATTCTTATATAATCAGCTGTACTTTCTTTTCATAGTGATCAATGTTCTGGTTTTACAGTGTTCTCAGTATATACTAAAGGAATAGGAGAGAGTGAAAGAAGAATTTTTTCCTAACCTGTGTTCTGTAACTAAGAATCTGTCTTCATTTTCCTGTTACATAGTGGTATATATGATAGGCTATTATAAGAGCTAATTCTAAAGATGCTTCCAAGAATGTATTCAAGTGCCAGATCTTGCCCTTATTGGCTGTGTTATCTCAACCATTTTATTTTACTCCTCTAATCTTTGGCTTCATTGTCTATAATATAGAGAAAACATAAGAATATAATGGTTATTGCATTTATATAATTATTTGTATAGTATTTAATTTATATAATATATAATAATATGACTAGACAATCATTAGAATTAAATGGGATTAGATACACCAGATAGGAAATAGTTTAAGCCATAATAAGTGGTCATGTTAGAGCTTATTTGTACAGTTGTTATATTAGTTGTAATTAAAGAACACTATGAACACTGTTAGTAATAGCCAGAAAGCTACATGGTAACTTTATGTTAGATTTTGGTTAGCTAGTTATGTTAATATGATTAACATGAAAATGTTTATGACATAAATTTTTCTGAAATATAAGAAGTTGCAAATTTACATATAGTGTTCAATGTAAAAATAAAAATATTAAAGGAACATAAAATTTCACTAAATAACTTTGAAAATTGTGTAATATTCCTTATGTGTGTACTTTAGCATGTGAATATATTTTATTTAAGCAATAGATATTAATATTATAATAAAATAGTAAACACATTAAAAGAAAAACTTACCCAGAAAATCATACCATGTTTTTAAATAGTGAACTTAGGAAATAATTCATCCTTTTTTTCTCCAAAACACAAATATGTTTTTAAAAACTTAAACTATTACTTAAGAACATGAAAGTGATCTGTAGATTTTACATAACAATGTATGCAGACTACCATAATTTGAAGGAACACCTAAAGCCTTCTCAAGTGAAATATCAAGGTTAACTGTTTAAGCCATCTAAGCCATCCCCTCCTTGCTGACTGCACAATATTTATCTCGACAGATGTCAGCTTTATAATGCTTGTGAGAAGTTTGTGGCTTTCATTACCTGGATTTACAATAGTGTGCAACAGAGGCTTAAATTGCACTATGAGCCATGACAGCTGGCAAAAACATGCCAGAGGACAACTTTGTCAAACCTAGAAAGCTCAAGAGAAGCTTAGTGGAGTCAAAGAAAAACATAAAAGTTGAAGAGCCTAGAGACAAAAAAAGAAGAGACATTTAAGTCTCTAGATACCTGCATTGCCAGTACGTGGGCCTGTGGACAGAAGAGTAGTGTTAACTGAAATCATTCAAAATATGTGCAGAGTCTATTTGTTAGTTGCATGTGTCCAGTGGATTTGTGTCTACATTTTATACTTCTATATTTTATGCCTATATTTTATTAATTGATTTGATTGTGTCAATTTGATTGTGAATTTGCTAATTAAAAAAGAGAAACTTCTGTTTCTCTTTTTTCTTAAATAATTCCCATGAAAATAAAATGGGTGAACACAAATTTTCAATTAGCCGTTGTCTCAGAAATTTAAAGAAGGATGAAAATCATCATTTATATTTTTATATCATTTATAGGAAACTGTACTTCTAAGAAATAAATGATATTCTCTGAAGTAGAGAGGCAAAAGTAAATTATGATGTACAGTTTCTTTCCCTAATTTGAAGACAATCAGAATATCCTACTGTGGCTGCCAATGAAATATTCTCATTAAAAATAAACTGACAGTAAAAGTAAACTTACTTATATTGACTTTGGGTATAAAACAGCAGTATACTTAACTAGATATGGCATTGTTCTCTCTCTACATTTAACTGAAAACAATCTAAAATATTATGACATGATACTAATCATGATAAACAGAGTTAAGCACGCTCATGAACAGATGTAGGACAAACATTTCATTTAGTTTTTGATTCTTTTGAGACTCATTAGAAGCAAATACTATTGGTATTACTTTATTTTTTTTTCTGAACACACATACTCAGACACACACTTTTTGAGGTTTATTAATGGATCAGATGCTTCATATTTATTCACAAGTCAGTAGCAAAATATAAAGCAAAAGAATTTTTTTTACATACACTGACACTCTACTTGTGTAGCTGAAAAATAGAATAAACATAGATATTAAAATGCTATTATATACTCTCTCAGTTGTAAAGAATTTTATACTTTAATTTGCAACAGAAACTATATGTAAATGACTAGAGATTAATATAATAACATATAAGAATTACTAGCAAAGGAAATGAAACATGAACATATGCACATAGCTAAGGACAATGGAAGATAGCATTTGTATTAGTCAGGTTCTCCAAACAAAACAGAATGTCTATATATATAGAAAAGGAGGGCAAGAGTAGAAGAGTCTTTGTAGGAATTGGCTCACACAGTTGTGGAAGCCAATCTGTAGTGTTTCCCAGATGCCCAGAGAACAGAGAGGAGTTTATGTTGCAGTTTGAGTCTGAAGACAGTCTGGAGGCAGACTTTAGACAGGTGACTTTGGTCTTTTTTTTTTTTATTAAGAATTTCAAATTACTGCATGAGGCCCACCTACACTATCGAGAGTAACTTGCTTTAGGCAAAGCAAAGAGAACTAAATATTAATCTCTACTAGGAAATACCATCATGACAGCATCTGAGTAGTATTCAAATATCTGGGTTCTTTGACCAATTTGACAAATAAAATTAACCATCACACTCTCTCCTTGGGTTGCTTTTTCTGTTAATTGGTTGGTAGATCTTTTTAACTAGTTTATGAAAGATGTTACAACTAAAAGTAATTGGCAGACAACTTTCAGATTTAGGTCACTATTCACAATTTCTTACCTATCTGTAGTATACTCAGTAACTTATTTTGTAAAGTTGAGTTCTTCCATAATTATTTCACCTTTAAACATAGCTAACCAAATCAAGGACACAGTACTAACTTTCACAAGTACACTTAATGTTGTGATCTTTAAAACCTTACATCAATGAGAAATAGCAGACATTATTGTGGAAGTTTTATTTCTTTTTTCAGTAAGACTTACACCATAAACTCTAATTATGTTATTAGGATAATACCACAAAAATATACTATTCTTCTTCTGATGTTGATAAAAGTATACTATTCTTTTTTCACCATTGAAAATGGTCATTAATTATGAAGGGGATTTTCCAAGAATGTCTATATATCAGAAATATTTCTCAGAAAATATGAAAAACTGTCCAGTTAATCAAAACAATTCATTGAAAAACTCACTTTAAAAATATAGGGACATTCAATCAATAAATGTATGGATAAAGAAGATGTGTGTGTGTGTGTATGTGTGTGTGTGTGTGTGTCTATTATGGACTATTATTCAGCCATAAAAAAGAATGAGAGCTTATCATTTGCAATAACATACATGGATCTAGAAGATATTATGCTAAGTGAAATAAATGAGACAAAGATAAATACTATATGATTTCACTTATATATGATTTCACCTATAATAAAACAAACGAAAAGCAGAAACAGATCCATAAATACAAAGAAAATCTGATGGTTGCCGGAGAGGAGGGTAGTAGGGAGGTGCAGAATGGATGATGGGGAGTGGGAGAAACAGGCTTTTAGTTATGAAATGAATAAATCATGGGGATAAATGGTATAGCTTAGAGAATATAGCCAATGGTATTGTAATAGCATTACATGGTGACTTGTGGTGAGCATAACATATACAGATTTGTCAACTCACTATGTTATATACCTGATGCACACATAACATTATGTGTCAGCTATGCTTAAACTAAAAAATAAAAACTCATAGAAAAAGATAATAATTAGGGATATTAACATATGATTAAAAAGACCAAACAGTTAGCAACTAGCCTCTCCTAATAACTATAACAACTATTTTCAATAATGCATGATAAGTAAAGCAACAGTGTTATCACCAAAAGAAGGAAAAACTGTCAGATGTTTCTATAAACTCAGTTTTATGCCTAGAAACCTTTCTGGAGTGCAGCAAATCCAAATAGAGCAGAAAATCATACTAAGTTAAATTCAAAGAGATTAATGTTATGGTTTTGAGTCCATCAGCTTTATGGGACAAAAACTGAAGAAGAAATTATACAATGAAGGGACTCCAGGAATATGCACAGCAGTTGTCTTGACTGTTTGGCTAAACAGTAAGCTGAGAAGTTGTAAGAGATTTTGGAAGGCTAACGGCTCCACAACTGAAAGAAAAAAAGAATAAGAAAGGAGAAAAAAAGGGAAAGGGAAAAAAAAATTAAATAAATTTACCAAAGAAGAGCTGTTGCTTTGAACACATGTGCTAGATGTTCAAACCCCATGAGCTGGAGTGGAGAGATTTCATTTTATACTCCAGGTATTCAGCAAACTCTCAGAAAGGCAATGCATTAAAAATAAGACATATAGCTCTAGAAAAAGTAACCTCAGACTCATCCCAGAAAAATCTAAAAAGAAGCTCAAAACAATCAAGCTCATCTGCAAATAAGCAGCTACCGGCCAGAATAAAACTTTACCTTCTTTTAAGAAAACAAAAATCCAAAGATTAATAGCCTAAAAAATGCAATGTTCTGTACAAAATAGCAAACTACTGATTTTAAAAAGGGGAGAAAAACCGATCAAAAGACACAAACTCAGAAATGATAAGCACGATGGATTTTGCTGACACAGCTGCTTTTTATAATTGTGTTTAAGGATTCAAAGGCAAGGGGAATTAAAGGAGAAAATAGAAGACTTCAATACAATACAATACAATATAATACAATATATAAGAAAGGGAACCAAATATAAACTACTGGGCTAGAAACATATTCACATAAGGCCAAATAATAAATTCTCTTGAAAAAATGAACTTTAGATGAGTTATTTCAGAATAAATAGAAACTGAACTTGAAACCACTTAAAGACATATTGGGTGAATTTCAAAAATCATGCTATGTGAAAAAAAATCTAACACAATCATATAAACATTATTATATCATTTATACAAGATTATTAAAAAGGTGAAATTATAGGGACGAAAAGGTGATCAGTGGTTCCCAACAATGAGAAGGAAAGCTAGAGGAGACATGAATTGCGAAGGAGCCCAAGGATATATTTTAGTTGGTTGGAAATGCTTTGTATCATGATTGATGAGATAGTAACTATATATAACTGCCAAAATTCATCAAAGGTACTCTTAAAATGTGAAATTTAATCTGATTTATTTTTTATACTGTCATTTTTTTTCAGCTAAAACAAAGTTTATATCATTCAGAAATTGAGATTATACCTCTTCTTTTGTAAGAATTTAAGCTCACTCTTGTCCAGGCATCTATTTTCTGTTTCCTTATCACTTTCATGTATATTGGCTACTGATGTGTTTCCACTCCTAATAGCAATTGCATCTTCTTTTTTTTTTTTTTTTTTTTTTTTTAAGATCTTATTTATCAGAGGGAGAGAGGGAGCACAGGCAGACAGAATGGCAGGCAGAGGCAGAGGGAGAAGCAGGCTCCCTGCTGAGCAAGGAGCCCGATGTGGGACTCTATCCCAGGATGCTGGGATCATGACCTGAGCCGAAGGCAGCTGCTTAACCAACTGAGCCACCCAGGCGTCCCACAATTGCATCTTCTTATCAAAGGTCCTGCCCTTCAGGCTGCCTAATCATATTCTACCTGTTTTAACAGACAGGTAAGCCAGCATCCCCTCAGCTTTTTATAACCCAGTAATTAACAAATATGTCAGCTCTTCTCTATATTGTCAGAGTTACTCTGAATTGCTTACTTGCATTATTTACTTGCACTATTTACTTACACTATTTATTTACTTACACTATTCCAAGATATCTATGCACAACAGAACTAAAATTTTCCTATAAAAGTCTGTCTTTACTGAACTTTGCCCCAGTTGAGCAATTTCCTTACTCTCCTTCTGATTTTTACTAGAAACTTCTTAATTACTTATACATAAATGTTTATCCATGTATCTTCATTGATTTAATCCAGCCAAGGAAAAGAAGACATTCTTTGGTACTATTCAAGCATCTCCCAGTTCAAAGAAGAAAATCCAATTAGATTCAGATGAAGTTTAAAATAAAAAGGAAATGTGTTGGAGAAACTCCTGGTCTGTCAAGACTCTCATAATCTCTTATGTCTTCTTTTTTTTTAAACCTAAAATTTTTTTTAACCTAAATTTTCTTCTATTGCATAGAGTTACCACTACACAATTTATAGGGAGATGAGGAAGAAGAAGCAAATATATCGCCACCAGAGAAATTCTAAAACCAACCCTTCAAGATCTAAAGTGACAGTGAAGGGCTTTATTACTAAGCTGCTGTATCATAGGGAGATAAAATAAATGTTTCTGTGTTTATTTGTTTTAAATATTGTTTTCACTTACTAGTGCATTTCTATAGAAAAATAACATACTGAGATACACTTGAGATACTGGCTTTATTAAAGAACAGGGAAAATACTATATTGTATTTGGCAGGCATTTATTAAATATTGGTTAATTTCTTTAATATCTTGTTGAATCATAATAAAAAGTGATCTAAAAGAAAAAAAAAGATGATGAAACTCCTCTAGTAGAAATCTGTTAAGTAAAAAGATATTCATAGTGTTTATCACTTTAAAAAACAAATACATTTTACATGATTCTTAGATTGTAGAATCGAAGTTTTTCTAGCCAATGTCCAGGCACTGACCTTCCTAAAGTGAGAAAAGAACAGCAATAAAGCAACAAAGTTGAGTTTTACTTGGTTGTTTGATTTGATTTTGTACTAAAATAGTGTTTTTGAGTGTGTTTACTTCACCTGATTATGGAGCAGACTATCAATATTGAATATTGTGGGGATTTCTTTAGGTCAAAATGCATGACACATCTGTGTTATATGACATGTAGTTCTCTTGAAATTTTTGTCTATCATATTCCTATTTTTCACGACCAAATGTTTCACAAGGTGTCTAATTATTTTCTATTAAGATGATAAACAAATAAGAGAAAAATGGAGAATGTTAAAATCCCTCTGCTTAGGAAGAGGAACTTACAAGCAGTAGAGCTCTCTTTTGAAAGTAACACTAACTACAGGGGCGCCTGGGTGGCTCAGTTAGGTAAGCATCTGCCTTTGGATCCGGTCATTATCCCAGGGTCCTGGAATAAAGACCCTCATCATGCTCCCCGCTCAGCTGGGAATCTGCTTCTTCCTCTCCCTCTGCCTGCCACTCCCTTTGCCTATGCTCTCTCCCTCCCTTTCTCTTAAAATAAAAAATTAAAATCTTTAAAAAAATAATACAAACCATACCACTACTGGGATTATGTTTATAAATCTATATCATATGCTCATGAGGTTTTCTGTTATGGCATCAAAATCCATAACCACAAAAAATAAGAAATGTTAATATTGTGAAATTCTCCCTGAATGGCCTAATGTGAAATTGAAGTATGTGATCTTTTGGAGGTAAATAATTATGAACATGCTAAATATGACAATAATGATAGTAGCCAACGAGGGAGAAAGCAGGAAAGGAAAAGGCAGCAATGAAGGAGAATGAAATTGGGAGGGAGAATAGGAGAGGATAAGGAGGAAAATGTAGGAAATGTGAAGAAAGGGGATGTAAGAAATAGGTGTCAGGGGAAGCAAAGAGAAAAAGAAATAATTATTTTATTAATTTTATTAAAATTAGTTGAACACTTTAGTAAGTACTATATTGGTCTTTAAGAGTTTAGAAATTTACCTTTAATTTCACTTGTACTTTTCTTGATATCTTTGTATATGAGGGCTTTCTAAAGTAAGGAACAAGACAATGTATTTAATAATATTATAGTTTTAAAATGTCAGTGTCATATGATAAATATCAACATATATATCTGGAGCCATATATATAATAAACATACATTCATTCTAATAGACTTAGATATTCTTACCCATATGTGTATGTGCATTATATAGACATTGAAATAAGCGATTTTCTTTCGCTTTATTTAATGAAGGAAAACCAGATTTTCCTTCATTATAATTTAAAAATCTCACATAAATGTACACACAGATTTTTTTTAATTAGTTATATTACATGCCATGAAAACTGGATTTGCTAAATCTTCTCTCATTATGTTCATATATATAGACAGTGTAGGACTTCACCCTTAGCAGTCTCTGTTTAATGTTTTGTATTGTTTTTGGCATTGATAATCAGCGGGTTAATTCCTTGGGAGTATTGACAATATGTAGCAATATAATACTCAGAGATTAATGACATACCCTGGGGTGGCCTTACAGGCAAAGTACTTATAAATTAAGTCAAACTTGGAATAAGTGGTACAAGGAAAGTAATGCAAATTGAAAACTGATAAAAATCCTAGCAAATGGCTACTTTGCAAGATAAATACAAAACAAATACACAATAAGTTAGCATGAGATACAAAAAATGCATCAGAAGAAAACAAAATTTCCCATGAAATATGTAAAATGTATGTTACTTTTATCTTCAGAGAGACCTGCATAGTTCTATTCTCCCTGATAGTTCAATAACATAAGTGCATTAAATATAAGGGACAAGGAATGCTAGGTATGTAGACAATATATATATTTTTTTAATGCAGTCAGTGTTCAACACTCTAAGCTTCCAAGCTAAGTACAAAGTTTAAAGATTCTCAGAACTTGGGGATTCTTCCTCAGCAAAACTTTCGCATTACTCCTTGGGGGTGGGGGATATCTCAAACCATTGAGGTATTGATTAGTGTATCTACTAGGCCAAAGACATAGCTGTACTTGGGCCTACACTGAAGATTGCTAGGAAAGCTAACAGGTTTGTATGGAGTCTCAAAAGATCTGAATAAGCAAATGCATGTTCCTGTTCACTTCCTCCAAATCCTTTCTATCAGATTCAGGTTATATTCTCAGTGACCTGCTTAATCCCAAATCTTTAATCTCAAGGATAAGATTTTTATTTCATTGAACAAATGTAAAATTATTAGAAATTAAAAGACACATTTAAACAGATTATGTCACAGATTTAATTGTACCATTTAAGATAACTTTTTAGCCTAAAAATTTTGAATGTAAATATAGATGTGCTTTTTGCTAAGGATGATAGTAGTATTTGTATGTAGCTCAACTTCTCATTTTTCTTGTATATTAAGCCAAAATATACTATCTAATTCTAAATATCATAACAAATTAAAATTCTATTTTTTTCTCCTAGAAAATAAAAATATAAATATACTTATAGTTTAGAAGAAATCATATGCCATCCTAAATCCAATCCAACAGCAGAAAACTACTCAGGTTTAACAACTAGTCTCAAAAAATGATGTCAAACGAAAAATCATACAAAAAAAAGGACTAATGTGTAGAAAGAATGTGTTTATCTGAAAAAATATAAAACTATAAAGGATCTATAAACTGGCAAAGGATCCTACATGCAAAAATTAAAATTATAAACTCTAATAGTGATTAGACACTAAATCTCTTATAAAATTGAATTTTTTTTTTAAAAAAAAGGAAGGGAAATGATTTGCCCAGAAAATGTAATAAATCTATAAATGAACAGGTGCATGCATGTGCACACACATACACAAACAGAAATATTCACACAATATTGTGTTTTCTTTCTATGGTCTTTCTAGAGTAGTATTAGTGTTTTCATTTTTCTTTTCATTAGAAATACTTCTAAGACCCTGAACAAACTGAATATTTGAGGTATGTTTGACAAAACTCTTTTGAAGAAAAAAAGTTTGCAAAATATTAATAATTAGCATGTACCTATAGTGTCTCTAAAAACATTTTCTACTTTAATAAACAGAAATTTTTGTGTTTTTTAAATCCAAAACATCATATGTCATAGTTATCAAACATCCTTGATTTAAATTTTCATGTGGTAGGGAGGCTTAGAATAGAGGGAAAGAGTATTGTTAGACTTTGAGTACAATTACTTAATGTCCCTAGTTGTCACAATCCGGTAAAAGTCATTAGTGAGAAGAAAATAATGTGGAAGAAAATTTTTTTAAAGATGAAATTAAGGAATGGATGAGTAAACAAAACTAGAAGAGTCAGGGAAAGTTTTGAGTTTCAAAATATAGCTTCAGAAAATTCCAAAACATTAAGTAAAGCCAATATTTTAGATTAGTAATTTGCAAGAATTGTGATCAAATATATAAAAAATCTGTATCTATATAACATAATTTTAAAGCAGTTTTATTTCTTTTATTTTATCTGTGTCCAATCATTCTTATATTTGAGATTCTTGGCCATATTTTAAATTTTGTTTTGAAGACTTTTGGAAGTTCCATTTCTGTATCTTTACTAAAGACAAACTTACTCCTGAGACTTAAGGGGGAAAAAAGGAAAACTTTGGCTGTGCCTTTTTTTAATGATAACACATTCTGGATAATTGAAATATTTAATTTGGAAGAAAAAGTTGACAGGTAGCAACATATATGCAGCACTTACAAATACATACATAATAGATGCCAAGCATTAAAACAACTTCAATAATTACTCTGCAAAACATTTTGTATACTATGATGTTCAGTAAAAGAGAAAAGAAATATAGAAAACCTATATTTTTTAAAATATATATTCATAATGAAAATATTGATACCCTTAGGCTAACTTTGTCACTTTTTGAATTCCATTTTTATGTGTCATTTATTTAAATGCCCTATATACAACTTGCTCTCAAAATTTTATGAGTTTATTATCAGAATGTAATTTATTCATTTATTTGCATAAAACATGGAAGTTGTGCTTATGATCTATCTATATTAATGCAGCCAATGTTAAATAGCTGTTTGTATGACAGCTATAGTGGTACTAAAATGTGTTGCTACAAGAAGAATATATTCATTAAATTTTCTAATATTTGTGTAAAGTAAGTCTATTATATGAATTATACAAAGACACAAAATATCATATCTCTAAATTATTTTACTAATCAAATTTCTGAGGTAGCATTGCAAAGCAGCTTTGGTACTCAGAAAATTGAATATAAATGCTCTCCTCAGACCTTTTGTAATCAAAGAAACAGAGTAGCAGATAAGGGAAAAATTGAGTCTACAAAATATTTTCTAGAAACAATAAAAAGTGCAAGACTTACAATGATACGAACACTTACACCATACAGTACATTTGTGCTTTTATACAATGTCCTTACTAGAGTGGTTTTAATGAAATATAAAGATTTTGTATGCTTTCGAATATATGGCATCATTAAATGCTTTAAAATATCATATGAAATAATGGTTATTCCTACATTTTGCCAAACGTGGATAACAATTTTTTTTTAAAGTACAGTTAATCATGCAACTGTTATTAAGCAGGTGGTAATTTGGCTTCATGCAGATAAACCATCTGGTTGATTGACTAAAATTTCAAACTTTTCATAGTTCTCCATAGCATATAAATGTGTCAAAGATTCTCAACATTTAAAAAAAAAAAAGCAGCTTTGCTGTCATGTTTTAAAATTACAGTGATGCACACAGTATAGAACTCTATAAAAGCTTTTTAAAATAATATATATTTACCAGATTTCACTGAAATTTTTCTCTTCTTATTTTGTAATTATGATTACTCAGAAAATTTGACAGTTTGTTTTCTGTAATTTTATTCTATGTATGTTTAATCCCTCTTCACTTTCTGCTTTGGACTTGACCTATATGCATTGGTGACCGCCTTGATGTTAAAAGTGTTATACAGTTTGAATGACTCACTACTATCCTACTAAACAGAGAATTTAACCTCAATATATCTTTAAGTATTCATCCTTCTATATTCTGGAAAAGATATTTTATTTCTACTACTTCATATATCTAATTATAAATTATAGATGTCTAATTATATTTGTCTAAGTATACATATGTCTAATTATAGTTATTATATATACATTTATATATATAATGTGTTATATATATATATAATGTTATATAATACATGTCATATAGAACATGTTGCATGTATAATATATAAGGCATATATACATGTATATATGCCATATATGTATATTAACATATATACAATATGCATGTATGTAAAATCCCCACAAAAAAACTGAGAATATAAAAGAGAATCAGGGAATATAAGCTAGCAGTAACATATGAGAAATAATCACAATTAACTTTCTGGAAATATACACTCAAGCAAGGTTTGTTTGCACATGTGTGTATATGTGCACAGATAAACATGTATGTATTTCAATTTTGAACTAAATTAGACTAATAAAATATAGAATTTCAGAATGTATTTTCTGTTTTTATTTAAATTCCAATTAGTAAACTTCTAGTATAATAATTTCTTACTTAAAATTTTAAGATTTTGAGGTAATAACTCCTTTGAAATCATGTTTTTTTACCCTTAATGGGTGGGAAATATATAGCTTAATATTTGTAGGTAGTCATAGAACTTTTAAGAATATTTTAAAGTACTTTACATATTCTTTTACAGGGATAATGGGGGCAGAACTTATGTCAAAGTAAAATGGTTTTCACACAATATACATGTTTCAATTTAGAAAACACTTTCCTCCTCTTACTAATTATCTGCATATTTTAAGTATGCACCATTCTTTTCCAATAAAATACATTCCTTCACATGAGAAATTAGTTATGTCTCATTCCTCTTTGCATTCCTTTGTAAAGTGTATATTAGTTGATGTGGTTTTTATTGAATCAAAAAGTATCACTTTGATCTAGTCATTGGGTTTATGTGTACAAATGAGGATCAGATACATTCTATTTCTTTTATTATTCCAAGTATAATCCATGAGTACCTGCTTTTGGCACTGCACCTGTTTGTTTTTATTGTGGAACTAACAGATTTGTCTCTGTTTATAATATTTTGTTAATCCTACTGTGCCTGTTTTTAAACAGTGAATAGTTGCTGTTTTTAACAATTACTGTTTTTTTTTAAACAGTGGATATTTACTGTTTAGTTATCAATAAAAATCAAAGCACATTAATATACTGAAACTAAGATAGCATTGGAAGTCAAGGAAAATGTCAGAGTCAGAGGATCCTGAGCTCACTTCCTCTCACAGACATACTGTTACAACTACATATAATGTAACCCACTCTGAAAATGACCTGAAGACTAACAGAACAACCCTTCCACAGCTAAAGATACAAAAAGAAAGCCACAGTGAGAAGGGTAGGAGGGGCAGAGACATGATTGGGAACTAAACCCCCCATGTAGTGACCCACAAGCAGGAATGATATCACAAGCATGGAGATTCTCCCTGGAGAGCAAGAAAATCAAGCCCTCCATCAGGCATACCCCACCCTGGGGATCTGTACCAGGAAGACAAGTCCCATAATGTCTGGCTTTGAAAATCAGTGGGGCTTAACTCCATGAAACCAAAGGTTTATAGGAAATTCAGACTTTGCTCTTAATGGGCCAGCACACCCATATCACTTAATCTGAGACCCAGCACAGAAGCAGCAATTTCAAAAGCTTATAAGTGAAGGTCATTTGTTGACTAATTTTAAGATGTGCCAGATGGTCAGGGAACTGTAGGAACTTTCTCCAGGAAATGGAAGTGCTATTGGGCATTTCTTTGCCTTCTTTTCAGCCTAATTAGCCTGATGATGGTGGATACCCATCTGATACTTCCCATTTAACTTGCTGGTGCTGCTCACTCACCCTAGTTGCCATGCAAATCCAGCCCACATAAACAAACACACCTTTGCAAAGTGCATACTTTTTTGCCACATCCAGCGGGCAGCAGTAGTCAGGACCAACGTCCCGTCACAGTAACTACCACCCCACCACACCCAGTGGACAGCCCTGGGCAGGACCAGTGCCTCTACAAAGCACAGTCTATATCAGGAAGGGTGTTAGAGTTCTGCCAACCTGCATACCTGCCAACAGTTACAGCCAGGTCTCTCAGCGAGCTGTACCAGGAGATAATCCTACCCACCAGCATGTCTGCACCAGCTACAGGTGGGCCTCTAGCCAGCCATACTGGGGGCCAGCCGTGCTGACCATGTTTTACCAAAGTAGTCATAATTCATTGTTATACCCAGACAGGCTGGGTGCCAACCCCACCCACCAGCATGCCTGCTGTAGTTGGGCCTCTTAGCCACCTGTGCTAAAGGCCATCCTGCCAACCAGTGGGCATACAATAGTCACAACTAGTCATTGTATCCAACTAGGCTGGGCCCACTCTCATACATTAGCATACACATGTAGTAGTCACAGCTCAGTCACAACAGGAAGGCATGCAAGCCTAACACAAGGCATTCCTGGAACATCTGATTCTGGTAACTAGGGAGGGTTCTACCACTGGACCCCACAGGATGATTTATACATAAGGGCACTATCCTCAAGGCCAGGAGAAAATAGCTGACCTATTTAATGCATAGAACAAACAGAGAAACAAAATACTATGGCAGAGAAATGTGTTTCAAACAAAACAAAAAAATCTCAGGAAAAGAACTAAACAGAAATAATCAAATTACCTCATCAAGAGTTCAAAGTAGTGTCATAAAAATGCTCACTGAACTTGAAGAAGAGTGGATAAACTCAGTGTGAACTTCAACAAAGAGAAAATATTTAAAAAGAACTAATCAGAGTTGAAAAATAGAGTAACTAAAATAATACACCAGAGGGATTAAACAATAGATTAGAGGATGCAGAAAAATGGATTGGCAAATCTAGAAGACCTGAGAATGAAAAGCAACCAAACTGAACAGCAAAAATAAAACAGAATTTAAAAGATAAAGGTAGATTAAGGAACTTTTAGGACAACATCAGCATGCTAACATTCACATTTAAGGCATCCCAGAAGGCAGAAACCTTGTTTGAAGAAAAGAATAGCTGAAAACTTCCCTAAACTGGGGAAGGAAGCAGGTATTTAATAGTAGCATGGTAAACCCGAAATGAGATACATGCAAGGAGGGCCACACCAAGATACACAATAGTTAAAATGTGAAAATTTAAGATTTAAAAAAAGAATTTTAAAAGCAGTAAAAAAAAAAAAAAAAAGGCAATGTGTTTTACATAAGGGAAACTCCAAAAGGCTCTCAACTTACTTTTCATCAGAAACTTTGCAGGCCAGTAGAGGGTGGCATAATACATTCTAAGTACTTAAAGGAAAACCAAAAACAACTAAACTAAACCAAAAATATTCTACCTGGCAAGGTTATCATTCAGAATTGAATGAGAGATAAAGAGTTACCCAGTTAAAGGTTAAGGACATTTATCACGGCTAAACCAGCCATACAAAATGTTCTTCCCTCAACATTTTGTTGGTTGTTCTAGGTTTTTTACCTCTTCATATATACTTCAGCATCGGTTTATAGATTATCATAAAATAGCTTCCTGAAATTTTAATTGGGATTGCACTGAATTTATAAAGTAAGGAAGAACTTGTATTTGACAATATTGAGCCTTCTTATCTATGAACATTGAATATTTCTCTATTAATTCAGTTCTTTATTTGTTCATCAGAATTTTGTGGTTTTTGTCATATAGATCTTTGACATATTTTGTTAGATTTGTACTTACAGCATTTCTTTTGGGGAGTTTTAATGTAAATAGAATTGTGTTTTTAATTTTAAATTCCACTTACTGTTGACATGTAGAGAAGCAATTGAGCATATTAACCTTATATCCTATAATCTTGTTAAAATTATTTATTGGTCTCAGGAGGTTTTAGAGGAATCTTGCATATTTTCTACAAAATGATGGAGTTATCTTGAAATGAAGTTTTATTTTTCGAATCTGTACACCACTTATTTATCTTTTTATGTTAGCTAGAATTTCCAGTACAATGCTGAATAGGATTGGTGAGAGAGGACATCATTGCTTAGCTCCTGATCTTGGGAATGTTTTGAGTGTCTCACCAGTAAGTATGATGTCATAGTTGGTTTTTGTCAATATTCTGTATCAAATTAAAGAAGTTCTCTTCTATCCCCTCTTTGCTGAGATGTTTTATCAGCAATAGGTGTTGGTTTTGTCAGTTGCTTTTTCTGTATCTATTAATATGATCACGTGATTATTTTAGCCTGTTATTTACTTTTGGATATTGAACCAGGCTTGTATACCTAGAATAAATCCCAGCATAGTATACTTTTAAGTAGGTATTTACTGTATATTTTCATATTATTGGGAATATAAATGGAACAAGAAAATGAGCTATTATTTGTGTATTTACTATGACCCAGGCATTATGCTATTAAACATGGTACATCCATATTTTAATAGATTATTATTATTATTATGGGATTAGTATTCTCAAATTTTCATAGAACCATAAAACTGAAAAGTTTATTTGAAAAAATGTTAAATTAAGAAATTTAATGTGAAGATGATTTTAAAGCCCAGTTTTATCTTATTACACAATATTTTCTAGTCTGTGTTAAAAATATTGATTAAATTAGTCTGGTATCATATTTGCATTCAAGTGGTATGTCTTTTTTATTTTACATGTTAAGTCACATAGATACATGTGCATATATATGAGGTTTCATATATGCTGAGTTAAATACATACAAAGAATAAAGATAACTTGAAACACAATTTTTAGATACTATTTTAATAGACCACATTCAAGCAAATGTTTGCTCCTGCTGCTACTAGTGTCTTTATTGTTGTTGTTGTGTTAATATCACTATCAGGGCAATAAAAGTAAATCCTGCTTCCATTTGTGGTTTAAACTAAAGATCTTTAAAGTACCTCCTCCCCTTCTGATTTTCTCTTGTTTGGTAAAGACATGTAAATAATGTCACATCTCTTTGCTAGGAAAGATGTTTTACTGTCCCTCTCCACCTCACCCCCTGACCACCAAAAGATATGTACTGCAAAATGCATCTCTTCTATATTTAGAAATTAGGATATTTATTTTAGCAAAAAGTAATTGCTTCTTCATACTGTATACTGTAATAGAATTTTCAGTCCAAAACCAATTTAAGTCAGCAACATATTGAACTGTAATTAAAGATTTATGATTCCATTAAAAGGTAATGTTATAGTTAATCCCTAATAATAAAATACTTCATAAAAGTTCAGCATTATACACAATGCAAAATACGGATGTCAAGTTGTCCCAAATATTTACTGGGCTTGTGATTCCATAAAAAATATTCACAACTTGAATTTCAATAATATATTGCACTAGTTTTAGATTTAATTGTGGAATTATGACTATCTCTCTAAACATTTGGGCAGCCTTTATTTTCTGGGATAGGAATAATTTATGTAGATAACTGGATACTCTGAAAAACATTGTGATGCTTTACTTCTTTTCTATGTATTTTTATTCCTAAAATAATGATGAATTTCTGGTCAAGATGACATAATATGTTCAGATTACAATGTCCTTTCTTAACTTTAAATAAAAATAAACCATTATAAATATAGGTAATTAAAAAGAGATAATAAGGAAGAAAAAATAAAAATAGAATGCATAGATTTGAAACTATAGGTCCTTGACCCATAAATATAGAGTGATGCCCAAGGATTTGGCTCCAGCATGATAAAGGGATATGTGCACCATGTGATATGAGAACAAGAGTCAGGCTCCCTACTTGAATGAAAGCATTATTTGTCAAGTTTCCTACCTTTAGCAAATGAGGCTAGCCATACTACTAATGGACCACCTTTCCAATAGGATTGCCACATTTAGCAAATAGAAATACTAGTTAAAAGGGCATGCTTTGGGATACCTGGGTGGCTCAGTCAGTTGAGCCTCTGCCTTCAGTTCAGGTCATAACCCCAGGGTACTGAGATTGAGCCCTGCATCAGGCTCCCTGCTCGGTTGGGAGCCTGCTTTGCCTTCTCCTTCTGCCTGCCATTCTGTCTACTTGTACTCTCTATCTCCCTGTCAAATAAATAAATAAAATCATGAAAAAAGGGCACATGTCTGTCGGGAGCCAGTACAGGAGGCCTACTATAAGAGCTGTAAGGGACTGAATATGATTGGCTGTTCATTTAGGTCCACTCACGCGGGAGGTGCATGAGCACTGCGGTGATTGGCTACGCGGGCTAAGCTGCCGGTGTATATATGCTTGAATGTACTTGTAGAGGGGCAGGCCCGCTGGGAGCCAGGCCTCGCCAGGCCCCCCCCCCCCGCCCCGCCCTGGCTGGGGGGCGGGGCGCAGCCCGGACCATGGCGGCGGCCGGCCCTGGAGGCAGCAGCGGCGCCCAAGCGGGGCGGCAGGAGCTGCGTGCTGTGCTGCGCCAGAGGGGGAAGAAGATAAAAAGAAGCCATTAAAGAAGTTTGCCTCCACGCGTGTCTCCGTGTCGTTCTTGCGGGCCGAGAGTGATACACGTCTACAAAAATATTATTCAGTTTGCTTTAAATTCAAATTTTACTGGGCAGCCTTTATTTTATCTGGCAACTGTACTCTGAAGCTACAGATTAAAGAAAAATGAACAGCTTCAGAACTGAAAAAAGGTGATGGAAACTTCATGTTTAAATTGTCTCCCCAATACCATCATACACTCCATAAGCCCAGTATTTTATTAATTTTATAAAGCTGCAAAATTTCACCTTAAGACTCAAGTCCAAAGGACTAGTGGGTCAGGGAATAGACACCAGCAAATTGTTGGTTAAGAGATAGCAAAGGAAAATCAAAACAAAGGGAAAAAAAACAAATATATTTAAAAAGAAAGGACTTGGGGCAAGATGGTGGAGAAGTAGGAGACCCTGTTTCAACAGGTCCCCTGAAGTGAACTAAAGTATCTACCAGAACATTCTGAACACCCATGAAATCAGCCTGGGATGTAAGATTATACACTTCTGGATCTCTATAGTGGCAGGAAATCATCAGTGGAGAGGTAAAGTGATTGAGAGTGTTCAGACTGATATCAAAAGATAAACAGAAAGGAGAGGGAGCCACCAGAAGGAACCCATTGTAAAGTAATACCCTAATACAAAAGTGCCCTGTGCTTGGGGACCAGCATTAACTTAGAGTCTGGTTAAAAGCACTCAAAAAGAACAAAGGGTCTTAAAGGTCAACTGGAGGAATCGGGCAGCCTCAGGCACAGACCTAAGCCCATGGTCCGAGGGCCAGTGCCCACCATTGCCAGAAAGAGCCACAGGTGGGTGGGGGTAAGCTCCAGTCCATGGTCCCTGATCCTATGGCTTTCCACTGCTTGCACCACTGCTGGGGCTGCATGCACCTCTGCCCACACCTGAGAGAGGCCTGTGCAGGCTCCTTCCTGAGGTCCCTGGACCTGAAGCATTCTGTGACCACCACCTTCCATGACCTAGGTAGCAGCCAGGTCTGAATGGTCTCCAGACAACAGTCCAGGCAATGGCAGCCACTGGGAGCAATATTGCTCATGGTTTTAGTGGCATAGGGATGCAGAGAAAAGCGGGGGCAATGGGTGACCCCTGAGATGGTGGCTGGGAATGTGCACCACCTATAGGAGGTTTTGGTGTTCAGCAGAGTTTGCAGAGGAGTCTGTGTGTTCTGGACCATCAGAGGGGAGCAGACTGAGGCTTCTCTCTGAGCCGGGTCTGGGTGCTGACAGTTTGTTTTGCTCTGACCTTCTGAAAAGCCACAAAAACCCGCCAAAGAACAAAAGCCTCCAGAGAACAAAAGCCTGAAAAAATGGTTTCCACAGAGCCCAGCCCCTTGATAACCTTCAGGGCAACTCAGCCCAGGCTAGACTGGCTGAAAAACAATGCAGCCAGACCCTCCCCCAGAAGACAAGCCAAAAGAACAAGAGGACAATAACCACAAGGTCCCCCATAAAACTGTACAGCCGAACATCAGGGGAAAACAATATATTATTGTTTTGCTCCCATATCTGTATATTTCACAGATACAACTTTTTTTTTTAATTCTTTCTCACAATTCTTATTTTTTTAACCTACTTACCACTATAACTAGATAGTTAATACAACATATTACATAATAACATCTTAACTTGAACTATTTACAGACATATTCCTGTGTTTGTATTTTTCTTTAATATATATAGATATAAGCTTCAAGGCAATCCTTTTCCCTATTCAACATTATCCCTATATATAAACTACTTATAATTTCCCATCTTATTCATCTGTCAGTGTCTTCTGTATTAGTTTTTCTTTTGCAATACAGAAAGCTTACTCTTGAGGTTCATTTTGTCAGTCTTTTTGTTTGTTTTTATGTACCTTATAAATCTTATTTTGGGTTCATTTTGGCAGGGTTTTTCTCTTTTTTTCCCCCCTCTCTTTTTCTTTTTTCTCTCTTTTTGGCTGTGACTTCCAATTGCTCTAAAACTTTCCAAGGGGCACTTTGACTAGATTGTGGTTGATATATTCAGCTATACAAGCCCTCAACCACCTCTCATCAAAATGACTAGGAGGAGGAACACCCAACAGAGGAAAAACTCAGAGACTGTGACCTCTGCCACAGAACTATTGGATATGGACATAAAAAATATGTCAGAAATGGAATTCATGGCAACACTTATCCAGGAAATGGCTAGCTTGGAGAACAGCATTAGTGACAACATAGAATCTTTTTTTTTTAATATAATTTTTTATTTTTAATAAACATATATTTTTATCCCCAGGGGTACATATCATATCACTCGACAACATAGAATCTTTAAGGGTGGAAGTGAGAACTGATCTGGCAGAAGTTAAAAATGCTATAAATGAGACCCAATCTAATCTAAATACTCTAACAGCTAGGGTAACTGAGGCAGAATATTGAATTAGTGACCTAGAAGACAAACTAATAGAAAAGAAGGATCACAAAAAGGTCTGGAACAAACAGCTTAGAAGCCATGAAAACAGAATTAGGGAAATAAATAATGCCATGAAACATTCCAATGTCAGAATTATTGGGATTCCTGAGGGAGTGGAGAAAGAGAGAAACTAGAAGATATAGGTGAACAAGTACTGGATTAAAATTTCCCTATTCTGGGTAATGGAACAGGTGTTCTTGTCCTGTAGACAGAGAGGATACCCCACAAGATCAACGAGTCTAGAAGACATCCAGAAACTAAATTGTGAAATTCATGAATCATAAATTCAGACAGGAGGTCTTAAGGGCAGGTAGGAGAAGAGATTCCTTACATACAGAGGAAGGACCATCAGAATAACATCAGACCTGACCACAGAAACATGGCATGACAGAAAGAGCTGGCAAGACATATTCAGGGCACTAAATGTGAAGAACATGCAGCCAAGAATATTTTGTACAGCAAAGCTGAAATTCAGAATGGATGGAGAGATAAAGAGCTTCCAAGACCAGC
The DNA here is from genome assembly GCF_022355385.1 of Mustela nigripes. Lineage (NCBI taxonomy): Eukaryota > Metazoa > Chordata > Mammalia > Carnivora > Mustelidae > Mustela > Mustela nigripes. The sequence goes on from NC_081558.1 coordinate 175,895,270, forward strand.
AAGCTTTAAAAGAGTATATGACCACCAAGCTGGCACTACAAGAAATATTAAGGGGGGTTCTATAAAAGAAGAAAGAACCCAAGAGTAACATAGAACAGATATTTATAGAGACAATCTATAGAAACAAGGGCTGTACACGCAACATGATGTCAATAAAAACTTATCTTTCAATAATCACTCTCAATGTGAACAGCCTAAATGCTCCCATAAAATGACGCAGGGTTGAAGACCAATAAAATGGCAGGATCCATCCATATGCTGTCTACCGGAAACATATTTTGAACCTAAAGTTATCTCCAGACTGAAATTTAAGGGATGAAGAAGCATCTTTCATGCCAATCGGCCTTAAAAGAAAGCTGAGATAGTGATTCTCATATCAGATAAATTAGATTTTAAACTAAAGACTGTAGTCAGAGATAAAGAAGGACACTACATCACTCTTAAAAAGTCTATTCACCAAGAAGATCTAACAATTGTAAATATTGATGATCCCAACATGGTAGCAGCCAACTACACAAGCCAACTGTTAATCAAAATAGTCATATTGATATGAATACATTAATAGCAGGGGATCTGAGCATGCCATTCTCAGTAATAGATCATACAAGCAGAAAATCAATAAAGAAACAAGAGCTTTGAATGACAAATTGGACCAGACGGACCCATATATAGAACATTCCACCCTAAAACAACAGAATATTTATTCTTCTCAAGCGCACATGGAACTTTCTCCAGAATAGACCACATACTGGGTCACAAATCAGGGCTCAGCCAATACCAAAAGACTGAGATTACTCCCTGCATATTCTCAGACGACAATGCTTTGAAACTGAAACTCAACCACAACAAAAAGTTTAGAAGAAATTCAAACACGTGGAAGCTAAAGATCTGCTCAAGAATGATATCAACCAGAATATCAAAGAAGAACTTAAACTATTCATGGAAACCATGAGAATGAAGACACATCAGTCCCAAACCAATGGGATACAACAAAGGCAGTCCTAAGGGGGAAATATGTAGCCATCTAAGCCTCCCCCAAAAATTGAAAAATCCTGAATACACCAGCTCTCTTTACACTTTAAAGAACTGGAAAATCAACAACAAATTAAGTCAACCCCACAGACAAGAAGGGAAACAATTAAGATTAGAGCAGAGATCAATGAGTTAGAAACCAGAGATACGAGAACACATCAATGAAACTAGAAGCTGGTTCTTTGAAAGAATTAGTAAGACTGATAAATCACTGACCAAACTTATCCAAACAAAAAGAGACAGGACCCAAATTAATAAAATTTTGAATGAAAGGGGAGAAATCATGACTAACACCAAGGAAATAGATATAATCATCAGAAATTATTATCAACAGTTACATGTCAATAAGTTAAGCAACCTAGAAGAAATGGATGCACTCCTGGAAACCTATAAACTCCCAAGACTGAAACAGGAAGAAATTGGCAACCTGAATAGACCAATATCTAGCAACGAGATTGAAGCAGTGATTAAAAAATTCCCAAAAAACAAGAGTCCAGGATCTGATGGATTCCCTGGGGAATTCTACCAAGAATTCAAAGAAGAAATAATAGCTATTCTCCTGATGCTGTTTCAAAAAATAGAAACAAGAGGAAAACTTCCAGACTTTCTATGAAGCCAGCATTACCTTGATTCCCAAATGAGTAAAAAACCCCATCAAAAGGGGGAATTTCAGACCAATACCCCTGACGAATATGAATGCCAAGATTCTCAACAAGATCCTAGCTAATGGGATCTATTAATTAATTATAAATTATGATTAATTATCAATTAATTAATAATTAAAATCTGCTATAATTAAAAAGATTATCCACCATGACCATGTAGGATTTATTCCTGGGATGCAAGGATTATTCAACATTCACAAATCAATCAATATGATAGAACAAATCAATAAGAGAAGAGAGAAGAAACACATGATCCTCTCAACTGATGCAGAAAAAACATTTGACAAGATACAGCAGCCATTCCTGATTAAAACAATTCAAAGTATAGGGGTAGAGGAACATTCCTAGACTTCATAAAATCTATCTATGGAAAACCCATAGCAAATATCTTCTCAATGTAGAAAAGCTGACAGCCTTCTTTTTGAGATCAGGAACATGACAAGGATGCCCACTCTCACCACTCTTGTTCAACATAGTACTAGATGTCCTAGCAACAGCAATCAGACAACAAAAAGAAATAAAAGGTATTCAAATTGGCAAAGAAGAACTCAAATTCTTTCTCTTCATAGGTGACATGATACTTTATGTGGAAAACATAAAACACTACACCCCCAAACTACTAGAACTCATACAGCAATTTGGTAATGTGGCAGGATACAAAATCAATGCACAGAAATCAGTTGCTTTCTTAGTAAAAATAAAAATATAGAAAGGGAAATGAGAGAATCGATTCCATTTACTATAGCACCGAGAAATATAAGATACCTGGGAATAAACCTAACCAAAGAGGTAAAGGATCTGTACTTGAGGAACTATAGAACACTCATGAAAGAAATTGAAAAAGACACAAAAAGATGGAAAAGCATTCCATGCTCATGGATCGGAAGAATAAACATTGTTAAATGTTTAGAACAATCTGTACTTTCAGTGACATCCTGATCAAAATTCCACCAGCATTTTTCAAAGTGCTGGAGCAAACAATCCTAAAATTTGTTTGGAACCAGAAAAGACACCAAGTTGCTAAGGACTTGTTGAAAAAGAAAAACAAAGCTGGAGCATTACGTTGCCTGATTTCAAGCTTTACTATAAAGCTGTGATCACCAAGACAGCATAGTACTGGCACAAAAAAGACACATAGACCAATGGAGCAGAATATAGAGTCCAGATATGGACCCTCAACTCTATGGTCAAATAATCTTTGACAAAGCAAGAAAAAATATCCAATGGAAAAAAGACAGTCTCTTCAATAAATGGTGCTGGAAACACTGGACAGCTATGTATAGAAGAATAAAACTCGACCATTCTCTCACACCATATACAAAGATAAACTCAAAATGGATGAAAGACCTGAATGTGAGTCAGAAATCTATCAAAATCCTAGAGGAGAACATGGACAGTAACCTCTTTGATATCAACCACCGCAATTTATTTCAAGAGACATCTCCAAAGGCAAAGGAAACAAAAGCAAATATGAACTTTTGGAACTTTATCAAGGTCAAAATCTTCCACACAGCAAAGGGAACAGTCAACAAAACAGAGAGGCAACCCATGCAGTGGGAAGAGATATTCACAAATGACGCTACAAACAAAGGGCTGATATCCGAGATGTATAAAGAACTCTTCAAACACACAAAACAGATAATCACAAGAAAAAATGGGTAGAAGACATGAACAGACACTTTCTATTTTTTTTTTTAAAGATTTTATTTATTTATTTGACAGAGAGAGATCACAAGTAGGCAGAGAGGCAGGCAGAGAGAGAGGAGGAAGCAGGCTCCCTGCTGAGCAGAGAGCCCGATGTGGGACTCGATCCCAGGACCCTGAGATCATGACCTGAGTCGAAGGCAGCAGCTTAACCCACTGAGCCACCCAGGCGCCACTGAACAGACACTTTCTAAAGAAGATATAAAAAGGCTAACAGACACATGAAAAAATGTTCATCATCATTAGCAATCAGGGACATTCAAATCAAAACTACATTGAGATACCACCTTATACCAATTAGAAAGGCCCAAATTAACGGGACAGGAAACAACAAATGTTGGAGAGGATGTGGAGAAAGGGGAACCCCTTTACACTGCTGGTGGATAGCAAGTTGGTGCAGCCACTTTTGAAAACAGTGTGGAGATCTCTCAAAAAATTAAATATAGAGCTACCCTATGACTCTGCAATTGCACTACTGGGTATTTACCCCAAAGATACAGATGTAGTGAAAAAAAAGGCCATATGTACCCCAGTGCTCATAGGAGCAATGGCCACAGTCACCAAACTGCAGATAAAGTTATCTGCCCAACAGATGAATGGATAAAGAAAATATGATACATATATACAATGGAATATTGTGCAACTATCAGAAAGGATGGATACCCAACTTTTGTTATCAACATGGACAGGATTGGAGGAGATTAGGCTGAGTGAAATAAGTCAAGCAGAGAAAGTCAATTATCATATGGTTTCACTTACTTGTGTAGCATAAGGAATAATATGGAGGACATTAAGAGGAAGAAAGGAAAAGTGAATTTGGGGAAATCAGAGGGGATGAAGCATGAAAGACTGTGGACTCTGAGATAAAAACTGAAGGCTTGGAGGGTAGGATGGTGGGGGATGGGTGATCCTGGTGGTGGTTATCAAGGAACGCACATATTGCATGGAAAACTGGGTGTGGTGCATAAACAATGAATCTTGGAATGCTTAAAAAAATAAAAATTAAATTAAGATGTTAAAAAAAAACCCACGAAAACTCCTTTTCCAAATGATACTACATACCAAATTTCAGTAAACAAAAATGTAATGGTAATGAATAAAAACAAATTAAAAACTGTTAAATAAATATAGATTAAAATATAATTTTATAAAGTTGTCTAATGAAGAGATTAAATTCAGCATGTTTGTGATGCTCAAATAGTTATATGAAAAAATATTAAATGAAAATTAGTAAATAAAAGAATAAAATAAGAATTTATGACAATGGAAAAAATTTTAAATTTTGGAAACACTAAAAAACACATATATTATCCTTGAAATGGAAACACAATAGATAGTACAAAATAGATCCGACATTAATGAAGAAAGGCTTAGCAACTTGTCAAACACTACTAAGGAGTTTGTCACCAATACACCAAAATATTAAGAAGTTTGTATTGGTATAATGTTAAGAATGAACAATGGTATGACATGTAGAGACTATGAAATAGACTTTTAAGTTTCACAAGAAAAAAATGGAAGAAATATCAGAATGGTAATATTTGAAGATATAATCAATGTGATTTTCTGATCATTGAAGAAAAAATAAATTCTGTTTTTAAATTATACTTATGCTTAGAAGGGTAAATAAAATATATCTATACCTATGTCCAGCATATGAAAAACTTCTGGAAGAAAAAAGAATCCAGTTTTTTTGTTTTTGTTTTTGTTTTAAGTTGTAAGAGTAAAACCACGTCATTTGCAGAAAAAAAAAAATTACTCAATGAAAACAGCAGATTGCTTTTAACCTGCTATAAAGAATATCTGAGGAAATACTGAGGAAAAATAATTACAACCTAGAATATTATCTACACTGTAATTCAAAAGAGGTTAATATTAAGACTTTAGTTTGAGCTATGCAATGACCAAGGTAGCTCCCTAACAACCATCACTAACTATAACACAAAGCAAAACTAACAGATAAGGATCTTATTCAGCCAGAATAAAGAATAGAAATGCTGCACAATTTAAAAAAAATCTTATATGGAATTCAAGAGTAGAACTATAACTTAAGGATTTAAGGATTTCAAGAGGCATGTGACTGTCTCATTGTCTTTTCAGAAATCTTTCAAAATTTTATGTAACCTTTTACATATTGTGAGATAAGTCTGCTTAATGGAGACAAATGGAGGTAATGGTTTAGAATGATCTCAAGAGAAGATGTCCATGGTTGAAAATGCATACTACTATAAGTGAGGCAAATTCTCCAAACTATGTGATGCAGCTTAAGATTCGTAGACAAAATTGGAACAGGAAATATATATTATGACTAGTAGCTGAACTTTCCTCTTTCTAATCTCATTTGGCCCAAAGAAGAAGCTGGAAGGTAGCTCTGTATGAGCAATTATGCAGAGAAGCTATCTGCAGAAAGTAGGTTTTTCAGGGAGATAGGTTGGGAAGGGGGAACCATGCTGCACTGTGAGTAGACCATAAGCAGCTGATGGTGGTTGTTTGGCAGAGACTGTATTCGAATAGATATCCTTGGTATGCAAGAAATGCTTTGCTATACTATAATATGATGCTAGTCCTCCTGATAAAAATCAAGTTCAGAAAGTAATTACAACATTCAAATCTACGTAAAGTGTAAAATAAGTGAGCCTGGTGGTGGGTATTATGGAAAGCACATATTGTATGGAGCAGTGGGTATGGTACATAAACAATGAATTTTGGAACACTGAAAAAAAAAATGGGGGAAAAAAGTGTAAAATACCAAGCATAGGATCCACAAAATGTAAGGAGAGGGAAAAAAGGAGAGAAACCAGATGGTTACACTTAAACAGATTTTTTTTTTAAAACAAAGTAACCTCCCCCGTGATTTATTTGCAGAAGATATGTTCCAAGACCACCAGTGGATGCCTGAAACCACAGATAGTACCAAACTCTATGTATATGTCTTCTTCCACTTTACATACAAACCTACAATAATGTTTAATTCATAAATCAAGCACAGTAAGAAATCAATAATAACTAATAATAGAACAATTATAACTATATACTGTAATAAGAGTTAAGTTGATATCATATTTTTTTTAAATTTTTTATTTTTTATAAACATATATTTTTATCCCCAGGGGTACAGGTCTGTGAATCACCAGGTTTACACACTTCACAGCACTCACCAAAGCACAT
>NC_081558.1:175906838-175907248 GCF_022355385.1 Mustela nigripes
ACACAAACATAGACTCAAAATGGATGAAGGACCTCAATGTGCAAAAGGAATCCATCAAAATCCTTGAGGAGAACACAGGCAGCAACCTCTTCGACCTCAGCCGCAGCAACATCTTCCTAGGAACAACGCCAAAGGCAAAGGAAGCAAGGGCAAAAATGAACTATTGGGATTTCATCCAGATCAAAAGCTTTTGCACAGCAAAGGAAAGAGTTAACAAAATCAAAAGACAACTGACAGACTGGGAGAAGATATCTGCAAACAACATATCAGATAAAGGACTAGTGTCCAGAATCTATAAAGAACTTAGCAAACTCAACACCCAAAGAACAAATAATCCAATCAAGAAATGGGCAGAGGACATGAACAGACATTTCTGCAAAGAAGACATCCAGATGGCCAACAGACACATG
>NC_081558.1:175907348-175927768 GCF_022355385.1 Mustela nigripes
AATCAGATAAAGGACTAGTGTCCAGAATCTATAAAGAACTTAGCAAACTCAACACCCAAAGAACAAATAATCCAATCAAGAAATGGGCAGAGGACATGAACAGACATTTCTGCAAAGAAGACATCCAGATGGCCAACAGACACATGATATCATATTTTTTAAAATATCTTATTATAGGGCACCTAAGTAGCTCCGTCAGTTAAGTGTCTGCCTTAGGCTCAGGTCATCATCCCAGGGTCCTGAGATCAGGCATTGGACTCCCTGCTAGCTGGGGAGCCTGCTTCTCCCTCTCCATCTGCCTGCCACTCAGCCTACTTGTACTTCCCCTCTCTCTGTCAAATAAATAAATAAAATATTTTTTTTTAAAAAATTATATTGTACTCACCTGTCTACTTGTAGTGATGTGAGATGATAAAATGCTTGCGTGATGAGATAAAGTTAGTAAGTAATGTAGGCACTGTGATGTAGTGTTAGCTCACTACTGACCTTCTGACAATACATCAGTATTATCTGATTTCAGACGATGCTGAGTGCATGAGGGATTAATGTACAGAGAAATGTAAACACTGACCAAAAATGTTATAATTTTATTTTTTAAAATATATGATAAATCAGTATGTCATATTATTTTTGTGACATTAGAGTATATAAAATTTCAGGAACAACATATTAAACTATAGAAATAAACTAGATACTGGTTGACCTCTGTAAAGTATCATAAGAGAAAAATGAACTATCTTAGAAGAAAAAGAAAAATTACTTTAAGGTAGAACAAAAGATGGAAGACAGTATATACTGGATCTTAGGAAAAAAAGAAACAAACAGTGATCAGTTTGGAATTATTTTAATAAAGTTAGCTGATTTCAAAGCTTATCAAAGAATCAAATGACAAATACCAATATCATTTTACCTATAAATACAAAACAAGAGCCTGACCTAAGAGTTTCAACATCAACAGTAAATTCTAAAGGACTCTAGCAATGTCTGCAAATCCCACACCAAAAAATATATATATATACATATATATATATAAATAGTTATATGAACATACAAATTATTAAAGACAAAATAATAAATCTATACTGTCAAGTATTCATTGGATCAAAGAAAGCCTTCCTCATGAACCTTGAAAAAAAAAATTAACAGATGAACTTCCAACAAACAAACAATAGTAAAATGACTGCAAAAAGATTTGCATAAATATTATTATGTGTTATAGTAGGAAGAATTCCAACACAAACCCCATGCTCCATACACATGTTTAATACTTTCCCCTGAGTATAGACAGACCTGAAATTTGCTTCTACCCAGTAAATTATGGCATATTTTGGAAATATTATTCTGGCCTTCTATTTAGTTCCATGGCAAAAGTGAAGGAACTTTACAGATGAAATTAAGCTCTATAATCAGTAGAGCTGAGGTTAACCAAAGGAAGTCTACCTTGTATGAGCCTGATCAAATCAGGTGAGCTTCTAAAAGAAGACTTTGGGGTAAGAGAAGTCAGAGACTCTGTTTTCTGAGGCAAACTTTATCTAGCTGAAGGAAAATGAATCTTACCAATAATAAAGTTAGAAGAGGATGCCAAGTTCTTTGGTTAACTTTGAAATAATTCTCTCCTCTTTAGTTGTGTGTGCTTGCAATAATTTATAATTATAGTGGAATGATGAAAACATGGATTTCTAACATATATATCTTCTAATATAGATTCCTGTACATCAATTCATATTCCATATTATTCTTTCTCTTCCTTTATTTTTGTGTTTGTTTTGATCAGGCTCTTCAATCTCTGAGTTATGTATTCCTTTTTTTTCTTTTTTAAGGATTTTTATTTATTTATTTGTCAGAGAGAGAGAGAGAGAAAGACAGAGCACAAGCAGGGAGAGCAGCAGGCAGAGGCAGAGGAAGAAGCAGACTCCCCACCAAGCATAGAGCCCAGTGCAGGACTCCATCTCAGGACATGGGGATTATAACCTGAGCCAAAGGTAGACACTTAACCGACTAAGCCACCGACACATCCCTGTATTCCTTTTTTGCAAAAGTAAATTGGTATAACAGCGTGAGACTTGAAAAAACATATGAAATATTAACTACTTCCAAACGAATTCCTTAAATTCATAATTTGTTATTCAGATTTTCATGATTTGCCTTACTTTATGACAATGCTTTATGTCAGAAACACTGAAGCATGAAGAACTGATCCACTGAATAGGAAAATGTGCTAGATACTTTTGGATCTGTATGCTCAAATTTCAGAAGTTTTTGAATGTCACATGTAGAGAATGCATGATGCCTTTGATATTCCTAAAATGTTCAAAGACAATAAATATCTAATAGAAGAAAATGGGCCCTCTGTTGACACACCACTGATACTATGTAAATGTCTTCATACAGTATCTCATTAAGATTTCAAATGTTTCTAGAGCCATAGTCATTATTTGTTATCCTTCAGAGGAATATGGGATTTTAAATTGTGTCGGAGCAGCTGCTCAAAGAAGCCACTTGAGTAGTAAGGGTTATTACTGACAGTCTCAGCACGATGATTGCATTACCGTGTGCTGGAATATGATTTTGAAAAATGAGGAATACTCTATTTAGGCAAAGAGGAATGACTTGCTGTTTGTTTCTGAATAATTCAGTCTGCTGTATGTTAGGCTGGAATAGATACATGAATCTTATAAAGATTACTGATATCTTGGTAGAAAGTCTCATCAAAGCAAACTATAGGCTTTCTGAGGTTTTTATATATTTATCAAACAATTGATAGAAACATTGTCTATTAAAAATGAAAAGATGAGGCTTAAGGGCATAAAGTCCTCATACCTGGTTGTTTCCAGTGGTACTTTATTATCATTTTTAATCATATCTTATTTTATTTCTAGAATGAGTATAGTTCCAGTGACATCCTACCTTTTAGCTGTTTCAAGAGTTGTGTGAAAATTTTATTTTGATCAAAATTTTATTTTAAATACACTAGGAAAATGTAGAACATAAACTACTATTGCTATTATTGTGAAAGCACATTTTTTATGAAAATAAACACTACTTGATATAATATTATATATCTAGAGTTATATAATATTTATAATCTTATTATAAATCTATCCTTTTTTACATACAACTTCCATCAGAATAGTCAAGCAGTTAACTGCTTAATGTTTTTAAAGTAATTATATGTAACTGTTTTAGGCTAATTTTATAATCATTCAAGCAGTTTACTAAATGGAGGGAATAGCTAAATTCTATGTTTCTCCATATTCAAAAGAAATCAAAGTTTATGTTTTTATATATAAAAATATGTATACATAAATAATTTTATATAAAAGGTTTATATACATCTTTTCATCTATATCAAAATACATCTGCATCTTTCCCAAGGGAAGTGATTTATAATAGCACTTCAGGGTGACAATTTAGAATGGTATACTAAAGGATGAATACTTTCATATATACCTCTCTATATGTTTATACTTATATTTATTTTATATATTTACATGTAATTATAATATTAATTAGATCTATAAATGCATAATAATATATTATTCTTAAATAAATATATGTAATATTTATCTTTTCAGTCTGTCTACTAACTCTTGATCTCCAAGTTCATCAAATAAGCTAACAGCCTTATTTAGGGCAGAGATGAGAGAATAGACCCACTATAGTTATTTCAAGCAGAAAAGAGCCTCATACAGGAACAAGCTGCTTATAGTATTGTTATAAGTGCTAAGAAGGTGGAGCACAGGGAGTACCTTGTAGATTTTGAAACCAAGTCGCTGCACTTGCCACTCAGAGTTTAAGAAGTATCTGTGGGTTACTGCTGACCTCTAGCTATCCCAGAGCCTCAAATCAACCAAAGGGTGGAAGACAGAATCTGGCCACTGCAAACTCAAGTCAGCTAAACTTTACATAGGAGCCACCCAACTTCAAGAAGAAAACTCTGCCCCTCTTCCACTTCCCAGGGTTCTTTTCTGAGTGCATCTCACCAGAAAGACTGGAAGCCCATCCAGAAACTTGGTTAACAGAGAGTCTGGCAAACGTGTTTACCAGCAGAGCACAGAAGAGGTAAGTAGTCAATGAGAAACAGAAAAATGTAAAAGAAATAATAATAAAAGGAGAAATTACTTCTCCTTAATTGTAAGAGTTTAGAAAAGCAACCAACAGTTAGATTGTGTTTTTTGTTTGTTTGTTCATTTGTTTGTTTTGAAGGGTAAGCATCTATTAGGGGAGGCATTTGGAAAGATCACTACAAGCAGAGGAGAATGAATGTTCAAACTACAGAGGTACAAAACAACAAGATAATGTATAGTTAGGTTAGTGTAATTGAAGTGTGAGCTGCCTGTCAGTAGCAGGGAAAAGAGTAACAGTAGTAACTAATGTTGGAAAATCCTCAGGAAGGTTAACAGAGAGGACAAATTACAAAGGAATTTTATCTCCACAGAGAGTGAGGCCATTAGAAAGTGGCATGATTAGTTTTGTGCTTTACCAAGGGTGGACAGAGGGGGCAGAAACTGGGATATAAATGAAAAAGAAATCCACTTATAATATACATACAAATAATCTCCTATGTTCACAGATGATAATTTCTACATAGACACAAATAAGAGTTTTGTATCCTAATTAATTTGACTATTTTTTGTTTAGATCTACCGGAATTAGAGGCAAAACAGACAGATTCCTACTTTAGGATGGTAGGCTTGAAAATTGGCCAAGTCTGAAATAAGTTAACATATCAGATAATACGGACATTATCGTGTTCATGTGTTTCAAAATTATGGAGCATTTTCTGTGAAAAATAAAATCTTCATTAAAAGAGCACTATGAACCTTTTTCCTTTTCTGGGAATGGTATCCACAGACATTCAGAATGGTCCAGCATTTGACATATTGTTGTAGACTGCCCTGCAATATAGTCTGCAACAAAACTGGTAATAGAGTTGTTTACCTTTATAGCAAGAAGCACAAAAATCTGCATGTGGCTGGTGCCCAGGCCAACTTCGAGGAGTTTGTGCTGTGAGACCTAAAGTTTGTATGAGATTGTCTCAAACAAAAATACACATCTGCAGGGCCTAAGGTGGTTTCATGTGAGTCAAGTGTGTTCCTGACAGGATCAAGTGTGCTTTCCTTACTGATGAGCAGAAACCCATTATGGAAGTGTAGAATGCCCAAGCAGAGTCAGAATGCTAAACAAAACAAAACAAAACAAAAACAAAAAAATAAAAACAAACAAACAAAAAAAATGAAGGGGCTCTTTTTGACTATAAGAAATATAAATAAATAAACTATGAACCTCAGAATCATTAAAATGATCATTCAACTAAAAGAACTTACCACAGTCAAAATAAAGACTATGATACTGCATACTGCCTCAAATTCCTTAGTAACACAAGGTTAGGATAATAAAATGACGAGTATTGACAAAGAGCTCAGTCTGCTGCTCTCTTCCATTGATCTTCCACTACTCAGTCCCCTTCCTCTCACCTTCAATGCCTTACCTCTGCCCTTCTCCGTTCCCCAGACAGACACACTCCTTTTTCCAGCTGTTTAGACTGTTGGCAACAAGGCTGGTCTGCTGAATCCCTCTTAAGGAACTGCTCCAACCCAGTAACTAATGGAAGCTGCCCCATCCTAGCCATGGTCATAACTGGGCTCCAGAGCTTTCTGGGGGATCAAATGAGGTGTATTTCACAATGACACTTCAATTCAGATTAGTTTCTCTCTCCAATCTTGACATTTCCTAATAAATTTCCTCACACATATCTCCCCCTTGGAGCCTTTATTCCAGGAAATTTAACCAACGGCTCACAACATACATATATGCACACACATACTCACATCTTAAATGGGCACACACACACAAACACACATACACAAACCTATTTCGTTGTCCTTCTCCTATTTTTATTTACGTTGAGGGTATGTTTGGGAATGAAAAACAGTACTCCCTACACCAGACCCTTTCTCTTATAAGATAGGTCTTCATGATTGGATACTCTCTAAGTAGCAATAAGTCTAATGCCTAGAAAATAGTGAGAAATCAATAAATACTGATGTTGAAGGATAGGTTGAATTAAGGAACAAAACCTGATTTAAATCAAGCCATCCCGCCTGGGTGGCTCAGTGGGTTAAGCCGCTGCCTTCGGCTCAGGTCATGATCTCAGGGTCCTGGGATCGAGTCCCGCATTGGGCTCTCTGCTCAGCAGGGAGTCTGCTTCCTCCTCTCTCTCTCTGCCTGCCTCTCTGCCTACTTGTGATCTCTCTCTGTCAAATAAATAAATAAAATCTTAAAAAAAAAAAAAACTTAAAAAAAAATCAAGCCATCCTTTCTGTTTTCTGTCTTGAAAAATCCTTTTTTGTTGTTGTTATTAAGGTTTGGAATAGACTGCTGTCCAATATGGTAGTTACATGTAGCTACATAGATTTATATATTTTTTTAAGATTTTTATTTATTTATTTGACAGACAGAGATCACAAGTAGGCAGAGAAGCTGGCAGAGAGAGAGGATGGGAAGCAGGCTCCTTGCTGAGCAGAGAGCCCAACACAGGGCTCCATCCCAGGACCCTGGGATCATAACCTGAGCTGGAAGGCAGAGGCTTTAACCCACTGAGCCACCCAGGTGCCCCATATGTAGCTAAATAGATTTAAATTTATATTAATTAAAATTAAGTGAAATTTAAAGCTTTAATTTTTTTCAGACTCACTAACCATATTTCAGGTGTATAAAAGCCACATGTGGCTAACAGCTACCATACTGGGTGCTCAGATTATAGAATATCCCTCCATTGCAGAAAATTCAACTGGAAGGCACTTGTTTAGAGATCAAATGCCAGAGAATGCTGTCCTAGAGGCATAGTTTATCTGTAATGGAACTTTGAAATATTTGAGTGACTCAAGACGTTGAGAATCTCAAGGTGCTTAGCAGAAGTATGGTTGGTGACCATACCAGTGTTATGACCATACTCGGTGTTAAGAATATGCTGAGTACCAAAACAGTAATGCTTTAAAAAGAAATGCTACCATTGGAGAATCTTAAAAAGAAAAAAATAAATAAACAAACAAACATTTGTAAAAAGACATCTGAATTTTGTGGTAGTCTTTTTTCAAATGTGTATTTTTTAAAAAATTAAGTAATTACTTAAAACCTAAAACCACTCAACGTTCTGACAATACTTCTATTAAATTCCAGTTAGTAGGTGGAATAGCACTGCCATTATATGCTTAGTCCACCATAGGCCTGGGCCCATCGTAAAGAGTGCTGTTGCACAATGATCCAATCAAACATGTGACCAATAGAACTTAAATATTTTGTATTTTTAGACAATATCTATGTCTGGATACACTAAGTTAAGGCATATTCTTTTTGTCCAAAATGGTATATTATGTACATATATACATATGCATATGTGCATTTATCATATATACAGATATTAGATATACAATATGTGTACGTAAACATAATGTATGTGTAGTAGATATATAAATCATGGGCCACAAGAAAGGCAGCATTTGTGTTTAGGCATTAACACATTCAAGGAGTATTCATAAACCAAAGTATTCAGGTACAGGTCTATATATGGAAGCAAAAGTTCTTACAGCACAAAAATATTCACCAAAGAAACAGCCTCTCAGCAGTTCTCTTTCAACCGTCCTTCCCCATTTTATACAAAGGCACATCTCTGTCACTTAACTTTTCATCCCAACAAACTCCATCATGACAATGGTTTTGTTTTCCATTGGTCTCTTAAACACTTTTTAAAATTCGTTCATGTAAGATAATGTCATACAAATTAACTTCAAAATGAGACTGCAAATGTTTGAAATTTCATGATAATTCAAAGCAGCTATTAGTCTGAGAACATCTGCAAATCCTTTGTAAATGGGAAGATGTCAAAGAGATTGATTTATATAAAAATAAATAGACATGGAGAATAATGAATTTGATTAACTAATTTGTTGATTAATTGGTTTGGTTAACAAATACTAAACCAGTTTCCATTATTTCCCAGATATTCTAGTTTCTGAGACTAAAACTGGAACAGAACAGACAAATTTCTGCCGTCACTGGATCTGACATTCAGTAGGGAGAGGAAGATTCTCTGCCCCTCAGCGCAGAGACATCTCTGTCCCAGACAGCTATTTGAGAGGACAGACCTAAGAAACTGACATAATATATCTATAGCAAAAATAATGTGATTAATGATCAGGCTACAAAAATCTGCTATGAAATGAAGAATGGCTTTTAGTGCTTCCAAATATTTGCCAAGAAAATTTGGAAAATAAAATAGCAGAGTAAGACAAGAGGTACAATTCTCTCCTGAATTGTACAAATTGTAATACAATATTGACCTGAACTTCAATAAGGTTATAAACATGTTTCTATAATTTAATAATATTTTCAAACTAGCATATAAAAATCAATGTACAATTACAGTTATGACATGTGCTTGTTAACATAAAGATAAAAACTAACTTATTTTCATTTTAAATTCCTGCTTCCAATTTAATTTCTTCTGTGAAGATAAACATCTCAAATATATATTTTCCCTATTCACAATTAAATTATGTCTTCATGTTTTTAAAGTTCATAGATGTTAGTTGGTTTATTCTTACAACAATTGTATCCAAAATTTAAGTAATTCTACATTATTACTGTATTGTGGACATGTAAGTATCACAATTTCATCTCTTATATAAACAAAATATGTATATTGCCATAGGCAAATTTCTTCATTACTTCTTTTTGATCTTACACCCTAATGGGTTTTAAAACATATCACGTTTCATTTCTTTTATGTCTACTCTGCTCATTTTACACCTTAAAGACACGTTTATACAAATCATTGTTTAAACTTCTGAGTTCTCCTTCCCATCTATTAATCCTTATTTTCTAAAATAACCAACTATTTTAATTGCATGTGATATTTTCATTCTCTCCTAATCAACTGCCATTTGCAAAGTGTAAATTGACAAGAGGTGAATGAATGAGTGATATGAGTGTGAAATGAATGAGTGATAATTAGCAGGATACTAGCTACATGGATGTTGTGTAGCTGATAGATTCATAATTTAATATGTACACATGCCTATATACGCACATATGCATATTTATAAGTTTTTATATGTATATATGTGTATACCTTGTTTTACTGCACTTTATTGTGTTTTGTGGTGTATTGTATGGATGGAGGTTTCTGTGATTTCTCCTGCATAACCAACCACCCCGACCTGCACATACACAGGCCGGCTAAAGAATGTTGTGAAACTTGTGCTGCATAAACAATCTTGGGAGCCTGGTTAGTTGACATTAACTGGCCTCTAGGTCAGAATTGGCTATAAATTTTTCGTTACATCCCCTAGGGCTCCAAGCTGAGCTCCCCTGCTCCTCCAGTGGAATCTGGGAGGAGAGGAAAGCACACCTACCCTAGGGTCCTTGAAGTTGTAAAGACATGATAACATAGAAATGCAGCTCACTCCAAACTGCATGTATACAAATAAATCTTTAATTTCAAACCCCATCATTTGCTCTATAAATATGACCCTTATGCGGATGGTCAGTTGGAAGTCTCACCTGAGGGAAGGATGCTCTACATGGAGCTCTCAATCAGAACTCCAGTCTGGCTCTCTCTGCAGGGCTTCCCCAGTTAATGAGGTTGGATATGATAAGTACCCAATTTGATGTAACTTTGTCTTATTCTCCTTTACTGATTACTTTGCCTTCATCCTTGTCTAGATTTCCCTTCTCTTCTTTTTGTTTCTATTAGATTTTCAGAATATCAATACAGTTTTTTTTTTCCACCCTTCAAAATGGAGAGTATGGCTTCTGTGAATCTTTTCTTCAGATCACATGATACTGTGCTTTTTACAAGTTGAAGTCTTGTGGCAACCCTTCAACAAGCAACTGTGTAGGCACCATTTTCTAACATTTGCTCATTTTGTGTCCCTATGTAACATTTTGGTAATTATTGCAATATTTCAACCTTTTCACTATTTTTTATGGTGGTCTTGGCCAGTCATCATTGATGTTACCATTGTGATTATTTTGAGGGCACGAGAAATGATGCCTCCACAAGACAACAAACTTAACTGACAAATGTGTGTGTTCTAACTGCAGATGTGGTAGAATTAGCCAAGGGAGCAAGAATTAGCAATAGATTGTAATGATGTGACTGAATTGCTGCGATCTAATGACAAAACTGTAACAGATGAGAAATTGCTTTATATGGATGATCAAAGGAAGTGGTTTCTTGAGAATATACCCTTGGTAAAGATGACATAAAGATTATTGAAATGACAACAAATGGTTTAGAATATTCTATAAACTTAGTTGATAAAGCAGTGGTAGGGTTTGAGAGAATTTACATCAATTTTGAAAGAAGTTCTACTGTGGGTAAAATGCTATTAAACAGCATTTCATGGTACAGAGAAATCATTCATGAAAGGAATTGATGCAGCAAACATGGTCTCATTTTAATAAATTGCCACAGCCACCCCAACTCTCAGCCACAGCAACCTTTTATTAATCAGCAACCATCAACATTAAAACAACAAAAAGATTGACTTGTGGGAATCTCAGATGATGGTTAGCATTCTTTAGCAATAAAGTATTTTTAATTAAGGTGTATATATATATATGTAATATATATAGCTTTTAAAATATAATTCTATTGAGATTATAGTATAGTGTAAACATACCTTTTAAAGCACTAAGAAACCAATAATAAATTATTTGACTCACTTTATTGCAACATTTTATTATAGTGATCGAGAAGCAAACCCATAATATCTCTGAGGTATACCTGTGTATGTATAGACATCTATGTGTATGTATGTGTGTGTGTGTGTGTGTGTGTGTGAAGAGAGAGAATATATAAATATGGTCTTTCACTTAACTTGAAGCCAGTTATCATTAATCTTTTATGCTTATTTCCAAGAGTTTTGAAAAAAAATTATGCTTGTATATTCTCTCCTCTACTGAGCATAATTACCATATTTTAACATGGTATAAGAGCAGAAAATAAAGTGAACAAATGGAAGAGGGAAGATAAAAAAAAACACAAATTAAGATCATTTTTTTTAATGAAATGTCGATGCTATCTTAATCTCCTATATTAATCTTCTGATCTTCAATCTTGATTTCATGAAGAATGAGACTGATGTAGAATGATAAATACAAGACAGTTCATTCAAGCTAGTTATGGGTTGTTTTTTTTTCTACCATGTGTTTTATACTTCTCTTCTAGTGTAGGAAAAGACTTCTATCTTTTCCTCACCATAAAAATACATAAAAATATTCTTAATCTTTAAGACATAAATGTGATATTTATGACATAATTCAAGAAAGATCAGAATATCCTTAAGAAGGAAGATATATATATATATATATATATACACACACACATATATATATTTCTCTAAGATTATTATAAATAAATATGTAATTCAAGAGCCATCAGGACAGTATAATACTCATGATTTTATCCATGTATATAGATACATATATATAATCTCCTCTGAGATTTTATACATATATATATATATTCTGAGATTATTATACATAAATAAATACATAATTCAAGAACAATCAGAATAATATAAAATAGTTATGATTTTAAACCAAAACATTACAAATTGACTTTGGAACTGGAAACAACTAGACAGGCTGGGAAAGCATTTGTGAAGATCCTAATGCAGTAATAAAATTAGAACTGAGGAAAAGCTAGAGAATAAGGACAAATATGGCAAGAAATATTTGGGCATTGTTATGTTAAAAAGCGAAGGGCATCCACAAAAACAGAACCAATAGGAGATAGATAGATGATAGATAGATGGTAAATGGAGATTTATTATGGGGGATTGGCTCACACAGTTATGAAGCATAAGTCCCACAAACTGCCATATATAAGCTGAGGGCCCAGGAAAGCCAATGTTATATTAGTTCTAATTCCAAAGGCCTGATAACTAGGAAAGTTGGTAATACTGGGATAAATCCTAGAGCCACAGAACCAACCATTCCAATATGTGAGAGCAGGAGAAGATGGATATCCTCAAGTAAAGACAGGGAATTCACCCTTCCTCTACCTTCTGTGATATTTAGGCCTTCAACAGATTAGATAATGCCTACTCACCTGTTGAGAATGATCTTCTTTAATGATTAAAATACTAATCTCTTCTGGAAACACCCTGACAGACACACCCAGAAGGAGTGTTTTACAAGGGATCTGGGCATTCCTTAGCTTGGTCAAGTTGACACATGAGATTAACCATGAGACCACTGAATGTTTTTCTAAATAAAGTGCCATGACTGACTTTTGACTTGCACCCTATGGAATTGATAAGGGATAGAAACAGGAAGTATTAACCTTTAACCCAGAAGGTTGACCTATAGCCTTCATAGTTCTGATAAGGATCAAATATGTACTGGTTGCTACATTCTTAAAGGTTCTCATGACAGCTTCTACATCTCACTGATAGTTAATATTAAACTTAAGGGGGGGGGACATGTTGTAATAGGCACTGGGTGTTATATATAACTAATGAATCATTGAACACTACATCAAAAACTAATAATGTACTTACTATATGCTGGCTAACTGAACATAAAAAAAAATAATAAAATAATAAGCTAAATGATAGGCACCAGAGAAATCTTGTGAAAATATTTGCATGAGTAGAAAATTGAAGAAAACATTTATGATCTAATACTCTTTGCATGCGCCCTCCCCCTTGAGCACTAAGCATATAACCACCAGCTTCATACAGCAAAAATACAGCTTTTTCTGCCCATTGTTCCTGTCCCTGTGCTACTCAAGCCTTTTTATGATACAACTTTGTAAGATTGTTTAAGTATTCTTGACTATTGTGATAAAAAAAACCACAAAAGAATCAGTTGGAATGCATGTTTAGTTTCTTATATTTTCAATTTGACAGTCTAAAAAATTTATTTAAGTGGACAGCTTTCTTTCTAATCTCTGGAGTGATAAGAGTATCAATAGTTTAATAATATTTAGCCCTATAATAGAATTCCTTCTCAGATTTTCATCATGATTTTATCAAGTTTTAAACAGAGTCATGGGTCAGGTGTTTAATCAAAAAATAATATAGGGGCGCCTGGGTGGCTCAGTGGGTTAAAACTTCTGCCTTGGCTCAGGTCATGATCCCAGGGTCCTGGGATCGAGCCCCATGTTGGGCTCTCTGCTCGGCTGGGAGCCTGCTCCCCCCTCTCCCTCTCTGCCTGCCTCTCTGCCTACTTGTGATCTCTATCAAATAAATAAATAAAATCTTAGAAAAAATAATATGCAAGGGGTAGTAGTTAAAGTACCAGCAATTGTGATTAAATTTATTAAATTCATAGATGCAGATATGGCCATTTATTCAACACATATTGTATTGGTATGGTATTTTAAGCACTGTATTAGGTGCTAGGGAAACAAATAAGGAAAGTGTATATGACTACGAAGACATTATGGCTGAGAAAGTTCAGAATAAGTAGCATAATAAAACAAGAGAAGGGGATCAATGCAGGCATTACAGGGCCTATTAGAGGGGCACAAATTCTAGGTTACTTTCTTTACGTTGTAAAGAAAGATTCTCCAGAAAAAGCAATTTTTGAAATCAATTTATTCAGCTAGCTAGGATTGATAAATGTAAAGAATGAAGGAAAGAAAATTGAGACACTATGATAACAATGTTTAAAAGGGGGGAAAATGTATCTTTTGAAAAGAGCAGGTAATTCCACATTTATGCTATAAATTGAAAGAAAAACGACTATTTCTCTGCTGAGTAGGAAAAACAACCTAACTGGATAAGACAAACAATAGAATATATCATTTCCTTCAGATTTTTCTCTTACAGTGCCCACAGGTCTTGGTCTCACTGCTTTGAAGAATGAAGAGGTAGACGAGAGGAAGAGTGGTGAGCAGCAAAGCGAAGTTTATTGAGCAATAGTACAAAATTCCTGATGAGGTAGGAAACCTGAGAGGGTTGTGACCAGAATTTCTAAATCTGCAGGTTTTTATGGGCTTATTGGCTGGCTGTTTTAATCCGATTAACCCTCCATGTGCCTGCCACTCAATCATTTTCTGTCATCTACTTACCACATGGGAAAGCGTGGAAGGCTCCTTTGGTGCAGGGGGGTTGTTTAAAATGTTTTTAAGGGCGCTTTCCTCTTAGGTGGGGGACTGATGGCTATGAAAACAAATGGCATAATTAGAAAAATGACCAGACACTACATAGTCAAGTTAATCATTTTTAAAATTTCATAGGAACAGTCAACTTTGCTTTATGTTGAAACTATGTAAATGTGTTTATAAATTATTATATAAACTTATTATAACAACTTCTAAAAGTGATTTTAAAATTATATGTTCTATAAAAAGTTCTGACTGGTAGGTGGTCAGAACATTATTTGTGTTTTTGTTATATATAATTCATTTTTCTCTTACCACATGTAGTTCAAAACCCTATGAGTTCTAGGAATGTAAAATGGTTCATTTAGCATGGTTAAAGTTGAAATATATTTGTAGAACTATTATATTTATGGCTATTTTTAAATAAACTCTGCATTAAGAACTTGTCAACAGTATCATGAATAGAAATCTGGATTGTCTTTTATTCTGTGAAAAGATCAAAAAGAAATAATGCATAGCAAACATTTTCTAACGTATACATAAATATAAATTTCATCTAACTGGAGGGATTTCTCTTAGGAACTGTGATAACTTTATTTAATTTTCTGGAAACAAATATTGCATGATGTTCTCTATGCTATTGGATGCAAAAAATATTTTCCTCACACCCTCACTATTTTGATGCTTCACCACCAATTCCCAAACTTAATTTTTTTCCTCCACTATAGTAGTAAAATAGCAGTTCTTCAAATTTCTGACTGATAGGAGTAGGTCATGTGACAGAGTTCTGAATAATAAAGTATAATAATTTTTCTAGGGTTTTTCATGGTTAAGAAAAAAAATATGCATTGTCTTATTGTTTTGTTTTGTTTTTCTTTTTTCCTGCCTTCAATCTGAGTATGATGCAGCAGTGTGCAACAAAGAAATAAAACTATTTCTGGAAGAAACCAAATCATTCATATCTGTTGCAAATGCATGTGAATTATAGTTGCTTACCATTATACAAACACTTGGTATTTTTAATATTTTTAAAATTTTCTATTTTAGTTATTCCATTAGAATAATAGAATTAATAATAGAATTTAATATGTACACATGCCTATATATGCACATATGCATATTTATAAGCTTTTATATGTATATATGTGTATACCTTGTTTTACTGCACTTTATTGTGTTTTGTGGTGTATTGTATGGATGGAGGTTTCTGTGATTTCTCCTGCATAACTGACTACCCCGACCTGCACATACACAGGCAGGCTAAAGAATGTTGTGAAACTTGTGCTGCATAAGCAATCTTGGGAGACTGGTTAGTTGACATTAACTGGCCTCTAGGTCAGAATTGGCCCTTCGGGTCTGGATGCCTAGAGCTATAAATTTTTCGTTACATCCCCTAGGGCTCCAAGCTGAGCTCCCCTGCTCCTCCAGTGGAATCTGGGAGGAGAGGAAAGCACACCTACCCTAGGGTCCTTGAAGTTGTAAAGACATGATAACATAGAAATGCAGCTCACTCTAAACTGCATGTATACAAATAAATCTTTAATTTCAAACCCCATCATTTGCTCTATAAATATGACCCTTATGCGGATGGTCAGTTGGAAGTCTCACCTGAGGGAAGGATGCTCTACATGGGTCTCTCAATATAATAATTAACTCTCTGTGCTTGACTTATTTCACTCAACATAATCACCACCAGTCCTGCCTATGCTGATGCAAAACCTGGGTATTCATCCTTTCCAATGGAGGCATAATATTCCATTGTATATATGGACCATATCTTCTTTATCCATTCATCTTTTGAAGGACATCTTGGATCTTTCCACAGTTTGATGACTGTGGCCATTGCTGCTATGAACATTGGGTTACATATGGCCCTTCTTTTCACTACATCTGTATCGTTGGGGTAACTATCCAGTAGTGCAATTGCAGGATCATAGCATAGCTCTATTTTTCAATGAAAATATAGAAAAGGAAATTGGAGAATCAATCCCATTTACTACAGCACCAAGAAACATAAGATACCTTGGAAAAACCTAACCAAAGAGGTAAAGGATCTGTACTCAAGGAACTACAGAACACTCATGAAAGAAATTGAAGACACAAAAAGATGGAAAAGCTTTCCATGCTCATGGATTGAAAGAATAAACATTGTTAAAATGTCTATACTGCCCACAGCAATCTATACTTCCAATGCCATTCCAATCAAAATTCCACAAGCATTTTTCAAAGTGTTAGAACAATCTTAAAATTTGTTTGGAACCAGAAAAGACCCCAAATCCTAAGGAAATGTTGAAAAAAAAAAAAAAAAACCAAAGCTGGGGCATCACATTACCTGATTTCAAGCTTTACTACAAAGCTGTGATCACCAAGACAGCACGGTACTGGCACAAAAAAGACACATAGACCAATGGAACAGAATAGAGAGTCCAGATATGGACCCTCGACTCTATGGTCAAATAATCTTTGACAAAGCAGGAAATAATATCCAATGGAAAAAAGACAGTCTCTTCTGTCTTTTTTATCTTATCTTTTTATCTTTATCTTTTATCTTTTGTCTTTCCAATCGTGTTGGGAAAATTGGATAGTTGTGTATAGAAGAATGAAACTCAACCTTTCTCTCACACCATACACAAAGTAAACTCAAAATGGATGAAAGACCTGAATGTGAGGCAAGAAATCTATCAAAACCCTGGAGGAAAAGAAAGCAGTAACCTCTTTGACATCGGACGCAGCAATTTCTTTCAAGACACATCTCCAAAAGAAAATAAATAAAAGCAAAGATAAACTTTTGGGATTTCATCAAGATTCACAGACCTGTACCCCTGGGGATAAAAATATATGTTTATAAAAAAAAAAAATAAAAAAAAAAAAAAAGCTTCTTCACAGCAAAAGTAACAGTCAACAAAACAAAGAGTGATTTTAACTTTTAATCCCCTAATGGATAACAATTTAGAGCATCGATTTATCTGCTTATTAGCCTTTCACACATTTTTAATTCCTTTACACACTTTTTGAGTTGTTTGAATTATTATTGAGTTGTAAATATTATTTATACATTTTACTATAAACATTCTTGTGCATGCCTTGATGAATATATATACATATATATTCATATACATATATGTGTGTATATATATATACATATATATGTATATATATATATTCATTTCTTTTGAAGAAATGCCTAGAATTAGAATCTCTGGGTCACAGAGCATGTATATATATTTATAATATATATATAATATATATATTTTATAAATCTAAATATATATATTTAGATTTATAAGATATATATTTGTATTTATTTATTATTTATATGATATAAATTTAGATTTATAAGAAACTGACAACTAGTTTCCAGAGTGCTATTCAGGATAATTCTTTATGGGTTTCTTATATTTCTATATTTCTTTCCAAAGACCTGAAAGTCTTTGTTTCAGCCATTTTTCCATTTTTTTCTGTGTATACACACACATACACATGCACACAGATATATATCAAGAGAGAGAGAACAGAGAGAGAGTTCACTTTCCCTCCAGATTCAGTTAGTATCCAATGTGAAAATGTCTTCCTAAAAGGCAAAGGTCAGACAGGTATAGTGCACTTTATAAAATAATTAAAGTCCTGAAGTTTGTGATTTCTCAGTTATGATGTGACCCACTGGACCCATGTATTGGGATCACTCTGCATTGCTTTTATAGGACTTGGAAGACACAGGAAACATGCAAACATGAAGCCTATTTGCTTACTGTGCCCTGAGTAATAAAGTCATTTGTATATGGCTCAGAAATCTTGCATTTTCTGTTGGCATGCTGGAAATAGTGAAAGATTATAATGTTGGTTTGTGGGCACCTGGGTGGCTCAGTTGCTTAAGCAACTGTCTTCAGCTCAAGTCATGATCCCAGAGTCCCTGGATCAAGTTCCGCATCAGGCTCCCTGCTCAGTGAGGAGTCTGCTTCTCCCTCTAACCCTCCCACGTCTCATGCTCTCTTTCTCTCTCTCTTTCTCACATTCTCTCTCTCTCTTTCTCTCAAATAAATAAATAAATAAATCTTTAAAAAATGTTAGTTTGCAAGTTACAGTGAATCTCAGACAATTCAGTTATTGATAAGTGACAATACAACTTTACACCCTCATCAACAATGTATTAAGCTATTGAATATTCCATATTCCTCTGCAAATGATATTGGTTAATGTATTTTTAAAATATTTATTCTTAATAAAGACATTTTTTTTTCCATTAAGACCTTAAATTCCTTTTTTCATATTTTTGGCTTCCATTGTTTCTGATAAGAATACCAATCATTTTATTATTCTATTTTATGTAATATTTCTATCAGCTGCCTTTGTGACTTATTTCTCTATTGTTTCCAAAAACTAAATTATTATGTGCCATCCAATTTTATATGTTATTTTCCTGCTAAGAGTTTAAGATTTGTATAAGTTTTATCAAATTGGAAATTTTTAAAAGTTTTTTAATAAACATATAATGTATTATTAGCCCTAGGGGTACAGGTCTGTGAATCACCAGGTTTACACAATTCACAGCAGTCACCATAGCACATACCCTCACCAATGTCCATAACCCCATCACCCTCTCCCTACCCCCTCCCCCTGGTCACACTTAATTTGTTTTGTGACATTAAGAGTCTCTTATGGTTTGTCTCCCTCCCAAGCCCATCTTGTTTCATTTATTCTTTTCCTACCCCCCAAAACCCCCATGTTGCATCTCCACTTCTTCATATCAAGGAGATCATATGATAGTTGTCTTTCTCTGCTTGACTTATTTCGCTAAGCATAATACCCTCTAGTTCCAGCCACATCATTGCAAATGGCAAGATTTCATTTCTTTTGATGGCTGCATAGTATTCCATTGTGTATATATACCACCTCTTCTTTATCCATTCATCTGTTGATGGACATCTAGGTTCTTTCCATAGTTTGGCTATTGTGGACATTGCTGCTATAAACATTCGGGTGCATGTGCCCCTTTGGATCACTACGTTTGTATCTCTAAGGTAAATACCCAGTAGTGCAATTGCTGGGTCATAGGGTAGCTCTATTTTCAACTTTTTGAGGAACCTCCATGCTGTTTTCCAGAGTGGCTGCACCAGCTAGCATTCCCACCAACAGTGTAGGAGAGTTACCCTTTCTCCACATCCTAGCCAACATCTGTCATTTCCTGACTTGTTAATTTTAGCCATTCTGACTGGTGTGAGGTGGTATCTCATTGTGGTTTTGATTTGTATTTCCCTGATGCCGAGTGATGTAGAAGAGTTTTTCATGTGTCTGTTGGCCATCTGGATGTTTTCTTTCCAGAAATGTCTGTTCATGTCTTCTGCCCATTTCTTGATTGGATTATTTGTTCTTTGGGTGTTGAGTTTGCTAAGTCTTTATAGATTTTGGATACTAGCCCTTTATCGGGTATGTCATTTCCAAATACCTTCTCCCATTCTGTTGGTTGTTTTTAGGTTTTGTTGACTGTTTCCTTTGCTGTGCAAAAGCTTTTGATCTTGACGAAGCCCCAATAGTTCATTTTTGCTCTTGTTTCCCTTTTCTTTGGTGACATTCCTAGGAAAATGTTGCTGCAGCTGAGGTTGAAGAAGTTGCTGCCTGTGTTCTCCTCAAGGATTTTGATGGATTCCTTTCTCACACTGAGGTCCTTCATCCATTTTGAGTCTATTTTCATGTGTGGTGTAAGGAAACGGTCCAATTTCATTTTTCTGCATGTGGCTGTCCAATTCTCCCAACACCATTTGTTGGAGAGGCTGTCTTTTTTCCACTGGACATTCTTTCCTGCTTTGTCGAAGATTAGTTGACCATAGAGTTAAGGATTTATTTCTGGGCTCTCTATTCTGTTCCACTGATCTATGTGTCTGTTTTTGTGCCAGTACCGTACTGTCTTGATGATGACAGCTTTGTAATAGAGCTTGAAGTCTGGAATTGTGATGCCACCAACTTTGGCTTTCTTTTTCAACATTTCTCTGGCTATTCGAGGTCTTTTCTGGTTCCATATAAATTTCAGGATTATATGCTCCATTTCTTTGAAAAAAAAATATGGTATTTTGACAGGGATTGCATTAAATATGTAGATTTCTTTAGGTAGCATAGACATTTTCACAATATTTGTTCTTCCAATCCATGCGCATGGAACATTTTTCCATTTCTTTGTATCTTCCTCAATTTCTTTCATGAGTACTTTATAGTTTTCTGAGTATAGATGCTTTGCCTCTTTGGTTAGGTTTATTCCTAGGTATCTTATGGTTTTGGGTGCAATTGTAAATGGGACTGACTCCTT